>NC_069501.1:20812019-21062019 GCF_027579735.1 Bombina bombina | reverse complement strand
CTTCTCATTAGACTACAGAGCTTGGCGCACAGGAGGGTTAGATTCATAGAGTATATCTTATTAGGATTAACAGGGATATGAATTCCAAGATAAGTTAGACTCTGGGAGGCCGGCACAAATGGGTAATCATGCACACTGCCTTTTTTTTTATTTAACCATAGGATCTCTGATTTTTGCATATTGACCTTGTACCCCGAGAAGGAGCCAAAGTCACTCAAGGTTTGCAAAATCGAGGGGATATGTAGCTTTGGATCCTGCACAAACAACATCATATCGTCTGCGTATAATGCCAACTGCTGGGGGGCTCCTCCTATGTCGATACCTGGGAAGATTTGGCGCAACTTTACTGCCAGTGGCTCTAGGGCCATATTGAATAGGAGCGGCGACAGGGGGCAGCCCTGTCTAGTGCCTCGTCCCAGAGTCACATTGGGAGAAAATGTGTTGTTTACACATATGTTCGCAACGGGAGAGGAGTATAGGTTTTTGAGGAAGGCTGTGAAGGGGCCTGAGATATTGAACTTGGTCATAGTGAGGAACAGGTGACTCCATTCCACCCTATCAAAGGCCTTCTCTGCGTCCAGGGACGGCAGGAAGGCCTCTGGAAGCGGCTTGTTCACTCCATTGCGAGTTCCATCCCAGAAGTACCGGAGCAAGTGTAGCACTCGTCGGATATTAACTACTGATGATCTTGCATGCATAAAGCCGGTTTGGTCTTCATGTATCACCTCTGGCAGGATGAATTTGAGGCGCTCTGCAAGTAATTTCGTAAGAATCTTATAGTCTGCATTAAGCAGTGATATCGGTCTATACGATTCAGGGAAGAGAGTGTCTTTTCCCGCTTTAGGGATAAGGGTAATATAAGCCGCCGAAAAAGAACTGGACGGAGTGTCGGCCGCCGAAAAGTATGTCGTGAACAGGTCTGTCAACACTGGGACTACCTGTGGCTTCAACATGCGATAAAACTCGATGGGCAGTCCATCAGGGCCAGCTGCTTTGCCCAATGCTAGTGATGCTATCGTTTTACCTACTTCCTCCCTGGAGATGGGCGCATTCAGTTTGTCCAACAGATCGTCTGAGATCCGTGGTAAATGGATTGAGCTCCAGAAGTCTCTCAGGACCTCTTCAGAACAGTTTTGGTCACTGGTGTACAGCCGGGAGTAGTAGGAGGCAAATGCCTCTGCTATTCTCTTGGGTTCCCGGACCACTTTGTCCCCGTCTCTGATGGCAGGTATAAAGCGTTTTGAGGTTTTTAGATTGACCAAGGAGGCCAACAACCTACCCGACCTGTCACCGTACCTGTAATATTTACCTCTGGTCCTTAAAAGGGTCTGAGACGCCTGATAAGCCAGGAGTGCGTCATATTCATTTTTGACAGCAATGTATTTCTGATGGTGCGACCTCGTAGGTCCATTACGATAAGTTGAGTAGGCGGCAGCTAAGCTGGTTCTAAGTGCCTCCAGTCTCTCTGCATGTACTTTTCTTTTGCGGGAGAGAAAAGCCAAAATGTCCCCTGCTAGCACCACCTTCGCAGTTTGCCAAAAAAGTTCAGGTGTTGCCAGATGTTGCGCATTGGTCGAGTGGAAATCATCCCAGCACTTGACCATGTACTGCTGGAATTCCTGAGATGTGATTAGGTATTGTGGGAACCTGAGAGTTCGCCTCTCATTTGGTGGATCTACCGCATCAAGGAAGAGTCCCACAGGAGCATGATCAGACACCATCACCTCTCCTATCTTAGCGTCTATGATCCGCGGGATCAAGGAGTTAGAGGTCAGAAACATGTCAATGCGGGACATTGTGGGCAAAGCCCGGGAGACACATGTATAGTCTCTTCCGTCTGGATAGAGTTTGCGCCAGATGTCAACAACATCCAGAGAGGAGGTTAGAGCTTGAAAAATTTCAGATTCAAATTTACCATCCGAATGAACTTTCGTTCCAGGGGCAGCCCTGGAGGCGTCCCTGAGCCTATCACACCGCGGGTTGGGAGCCAAGTTGAAATCCCCTCCGATGATAAGGGCAGAGCCCAGAAAAGGAGTCAGGACTCCAATCAGGTCCTCCCAAAACATCCTATCCCTCTGGTTGGGGGCATAAACATTACATAGAACATATTTTTTATTGGCTATAGTGGTTTGTACAACAAGGTACCGGCCCTCTGGGTCTTTAGTTACTACTGTGTCCGTGAGGTCTAGTTTCTTCCCGAATAAAATGGCTACACCTCGGCTGGCACTCTTATATGAGGCAAACTCAGCTTTACCCACCCAGTCTCTCTCTAACTTAGAGTGTTCTATATCAGTCAGGTGCGTCTCTTGCAAGAACGCTACATCAGTTCTTTTTTTCCTCAATTGAGTAAGTATGGTCTTTCTCTTTATAGGGGAGTGAATACCTCCCACGTTCCAGGAGTATATATTAAATTATAGTATTAAGTAAGATACTTCGTGAGAGAGACAAAAAAAAAAAAAAAGGGGGAGGAGGGGGGAGGGATAGGGAATCTTCACGCTGGCACATACCTCTTGATAGATTTCAGCTTTCCAGTGTAAGACAGGGTCCTGTGAGCTACAAAAGGACAACAAGATACAGAATATCAAACAAACATCAACACAGCTTATATCAGTGAGTAACTTATTACAACCTAATTTGCTGAACAAACATTTTACACCAGGTCCTAAGAGTCCCCGCTGCAGGACCAGGGGAAGGCTATTCCAACCCCTTGGTAGCAATTGTAGATGCAATATAGAGAGACCAGTGGATAGACCACCGTTGTCTAACATACAATCTTCAGCGATCTCAGGAGACATAAATATAAGCAGGGTAAGCATCAATAGGTTAAACCTTGCGTAAGGAAGCAGGCCCATGTTGTTGGGTCTTGGTCTCGGTGTTATTACTATAAGCAATTTCAGGAACTCAAACATTAAACTTATAAACAATCTAAACTTATACAATATCAACCTGGGTGTCCCAAGATTGGGCAACCACTTTCTAGTTTCGGCTGTTGTAGCCATTTAACGCATTATAATGGAGAAAATGTAAGTGTTGCGAATGTGCCTAAGTCTTCATCCCTCCCCACCCCTTGCTCTCTCTGGGCTCATTCCTCCATGTTCTACCTCTAGAAAAGCTTGCGCTGTCTCTGGTGAGTCAAAAAATTTGGGTCCCCTCGGGGTCGAGATTTTCAATTTGGCCGGGTACAGCAAGTAAGCCTTCCTACCCTCACGGTGTAATCTAGAGCATAGTGCGGAGAATTCCCTACACCTTTTTATCAAGTCTACAGAGTAGTCCTGAAACAGCAGGAGCCTGGAGTTATCATAGGTTAGGTCCTCAACTCTTCTATATGCCCTCAAAACGGTGAGTTTGGTTTGGAAATGGAGGAATTTTATCATTACTGGGCGAGCCTGAGCATCGCGATCCATGGCGGGTCTTTCTGGGCCTACTCTATGTGCCCTCTCAACACTCCCCAACAACCTTTCAGCTGGGATATTTAGCAGTGTCGGGAGAACAGTTTCTACAAATTTTATTATTTCTGTTGGTTTAATCGATTCAGGGAGCCCTAGAAGGCGGACATTGTTGCGCCTCGAGCGATTCTCGAGGTCATCAATTTTTTGCTGCAAAGCCAGGGAGTGTTTTTCTAGGGCCTCTAATTTACTAGTGGTGGCAACCTGCGTGTCCTCGAGATCAGAGATCCTGGTCTCTGCCTCAGTTACTCTAGTGGAAAATTGTTTCACCTCCTCCGCCAGGGTATCTACTCCCTTTTGGAGGTTCTCTATTTTGGGCAAAAACAGGGTGGAGATCTGCTTGACTATAGGGTGTGGATCAAGTAAAGCGTGGTCTTGCTGAACCTCATAAGAAGGTCCTTGGGCTACAGCCTCCGATCCCTGTCTGGCTCTGCGCTCTGCATTCTTATTGCGGTTCGCCATTGGGTCAGGAATAAGATATTTCTCCATGCACACACACAGCTATGTTTTAAGGTACACCATACATCAGACTTCTTACCAAGAAAGTAATGAATTTGTGAAAGTCGCAGCAAATATACCTATATGACCACAAAAATAAGGACCAGCAAAATACAATTCCTATTAAATATTGTACACCATAGCACACTTATTACAGGATATGATCGGTATATTTATCAAACCAAGACCTAGAAATAAAATTCAGCAGTGTGGTTAACAATTAGGTTACACGATATACCTTTCAGTTGGTGCACTCTCCTTGAGTATGTATTATAGCTGTTACACAATGTGTCACACACATTCATTCCATTCAGTTACAGCCACTCCCGACTGACCCAGCCACACACCATTCACAAACTTAATTATAGGCCTTCTAAAGTCTTTCAAATTAAGCCACTATGTACTAGTATCAGTGTTCGTGGCAAGTCAGGTCAGATATCTTGCATAAATACGGTTACCAGTGAGGCAAAGTGCTGCAGCACGGGTCTCCCAGCCCCAGGTGTGAGTGTCCTTTCGCCCGTTGTGTGAGATTAGTTAAGAGGCCTCAAAGCTTGAGTAGTATAGGTGATAGTCCCAGTTGTCACCAAGCAAAAGAAGCAGTGAGTGGCACTTAGCCTGGGTTCAGTGCTAGCCACGAGGTATCCTGCTAAGTGTTGGCGGAAAGTCCTATAATTCTGTTAGGGAATTATGGATGTCTTTGATGTCTGGTGCAGTACTCTCAGTGGCAGCTTAGTTAAATTCCTTTCAATGCCTTCAGGGCCAAGCCGCCAAATGCCACCCACCTAACACCAAGAAGAAAAGAGTCAAAAGGCCCTGCAGATGCAAAACTGTATGCGGGACAAGGTGCTCTAGCAAGGGCCGCAGCGTGAGTAAGGCCCGTATCACCTCGTGTATGCTCTGCCAAATTCACAGCTCAGAGTATCCCAGATGTATAGGAGTTGGGGACCGGGTCCACTCTGTGTGTAGGGATGTCCACGAGGTATTTTATTGAGTGATGTGTAACAAAAGCTCCAGTAAATCCTCTAATGGGACCGGAGTGACACCGTGTAGGGCAGAGGCTGAATGGCAAAACTTTCAGTGGCAGCCCGTATTTATAGTTCTATGCAGCTTATTGCTTTTGCCCTGGCCTTGCAAAATGGTGTGGGAGAGCGAGAGGGGGCGATTGCCAGGGGCCTGGGAGTGTTACTTTAGGCCCGGTATCAGCGTGTGTCGTGAGTGTACTTCTCCCTCAGCCACCCAACATCCCAGGCAGTATGCCTCAGTCAGTTCTTACCCTCTGATCTCAGCTCCGTGGATTTCACCTGACCGTCACCAAAGATGGCGGCGGCTTTCGCGCCAAAGGGGACTTCACTGCCTGAGAAGACCCGGAGCCCCCTCCGCCGGCGTCTGTTCCTTCAAGATCCTCCACCAAGTCCCGCCGATCTTGCAAAGGATCCCACAGCTGAAGCGGAGGCTTGGGGAGCCCGGTGGCAGGCTTCCTGGGACAGCGGTACTCCGGGTCTCTCACCCACCTCTCTCTGTCTTTAACAACTGCCGATCCAATCTCTTGCGTGTGCGGCACTCCAATTCCCTTCTCGCAGGGACGTGAAAACTTTTTATGCCTGCTCTAGGTGCGCTCTTATGTAGGCAGGGTTCGCTGTGAGTCTCCGGTGGTGGAGCGTTGTCTTGCTCACACGATCTATGTGGGGTCCAGTTAGGTTCTAGTCCCCCACTCCGGGCAGCAAGTTCCACCAAGGAAAGATCGCTGGGCGCAGGGTTTATCAGCTTTTCAGTTTTTTAGTATAAGTTTTATGTTCCAAGCTGATTATAGTACTTAATTAAGATATAGAAGCAGGGAGCTCTCTGCTTCTGCTGCTTACCCTCAAGCCCGCCCACCGGAAGTCCGTGTATCTTTTTGTTAGTATGTGTGTGTATGTGTGTATTTTTGTGTGTATATGTGTGTGTATGTATATATGTATATGTGTGTGTATTTATATATGTGTATGTGTGTGTATATGTGTGTATGTATGTGTGTCTGTATATATCTGTGTGTATTTATATATGTATATGTGTGTCTGTATATATGTGTGTGTATGTGTATATGTGTGTGTATGTGTGTGTGTGTATATGTGTACATGTATGTGTGTGTGTGTGTGTGTGTGTGTATGTGTGTATATGTATGTGTGTGTATGTGTGTATATATGTGTATGTGTGTTTATATATGTGTGTGTATGTATGTGTGTATATGTGTGTGTATATATGTGTATGTGTGTGTATATGTGTATATGTATGTGTGTATATGTATGTGTGTGTTTATGTGTATGTGTGTGTATGTGTATATATGTGTGTGTATATGTATATGTGTGTATATGTGTGTGTATATATGTGTATGTGTGTGTATGTGTGTATGTGTATATGTATGTATGTGTGTATATATGTGTATGTGTGTGTATATATGTGTATGTGTGTGTGTATGTGTGTATGCATGTGTTTGTATATGTGTGTTATGTTCTCTGTGTAGTCAGGATTAGAACATTCAGTTGTGTGCTGTTACCTTGTGTCTGATGTGTCTTGCACATATCATGAAGCCTCTGCAGCAGGTACTTTAGACAAACTTTTATTCAGCTACAACCACATGGCTTATTCACTAACAGATTCATCAGTAAAACTAAACATGGCTTCTGATGATGTCACAGAGACCCAGACACACCCAGAGGGTGTGGTGAGCTGAGCTTAAAGCTGCAACACTTCTAACATATAATGATGAGACAAGGTTAGTGCAAAGATACAGTAAAAGCTGCAGTAATCTTAACATCCCCTTTTTTCTCAAAAAAATAAAATAAATAAATAAATAAAAATATAGGACAGTGGATAATATTGTAACATACAACAAGTAATAGACATACATGTTTATCACTAAACCATACACTTGAACTTAGAACAGTTTATCTCCATAGTCTATGTGCACAAGACCAAGGTCACAGCCTAGATTTTAGTCACAGTTATGTTTTCTGTGATAAAACCGCCTTCAGATTAGGTCATTCCTTGCTGAATAATCTCTCACTGAATCCATTGCCATCTGGAAGGTGGCCTTCTGTGTCTAGAGGGCCATAGAGTATTTGGTTCAGGAGAAATTGTCTGTGGAGGAGTACCCAATGGTTGTTGATCACCTGTGATATTTTGTTGCTGGACAGAATCATTCTGAGGTGGATCTGTTTCAGTTGTGTTTACTGTATTTTCATCCTCAGAATACTCAGGTGGGCACCACACTCCATGCAAGATATCCGCACCATCTGAATCCTTGGATATTTGTGTAGCTGGTTGAGATCTTTGTCTCATTTGTTCTACATGGTAGGAAACTGTACCACCAGCTTGTAGTTGAACTTTAAACATTCTGTTGCCCATGCCTTGTATTATGACAGATGTAATCCATTTATACTGGCCACGGTAGTTTCTAACCCATACTCTGATATGCAGAACAAATTCTGAAACACTAGAAGTGTTCAACTCTTGTTTGGAATGTTCTGGTCTAACTTTATCCAGTGGAGTTCTCAGGCGTCTTCCAAACATTAACATTGCAGGTGATAGCCCAGTAGTGGCATGGGGAGTGTTTTTATAGTCAAACATAATGTTAGAAAGGGAGTTTGGATTAAATTTTGATTTGTGAGAGACAGCTAAGTGGCATTTTAAAGTTTGTACAAAACTTTCAGCCTGTCCATTAGAGGCTGCAAAATATGGAGCTGTCTTACAGTGTTTGATGTTATTTGTAGCTAGAAATGTTTCAAATTCATGTGATATGAACTATGGACCATTGTCTGAGACTATAGTTTGTGGCAGTCCAAATCTTGCAAACATACTGGAAAGAACAACAATGGTTTGTTGTGTTGTAGTACTTGACATTTGAACTACTTCTGGCCACTTGGAATGAGCATCCACAGCACCAGATACATTCGTCCATCCACTGGCCCTGCTGGGATTCAGTTGTGTCTGTGCAAATGCATTGCAAGCAGCTACATAAGAAGCAATATCTGTATCCATTTTAGGCCACCAAAAATATTCTTGTGCTCCTTGCTTCATTTTTACTACACCATGATGTGAGCTGTATAGTAACTTTAATGCTAATGTTTGCAGTAAAGTCGGAATTATCACTCGTGACCCCCATAACAGACAGCCTGAGTCATGCACAATTTCCTTGAACAATATGGCTGAAGGTCAGAGCGAACTGCTTTAGGCCACTCATGTTGAACAAAAGGCTTAATTTCCTGTAAGGTAGAATCAGAGCATGTATAAGTAGCCATCACTTTGGAATTTAGATTTAAAGGCTGTGGAGGGGTTTCTATGATTTCAGACGATACTGTCATGTGATGTACCATTGGTAATCTTGAAAACATATCCACATTAGTATGATCACTGTGGCATCGCTATTTAATGGAGTAGTTGTAAGCCGCCAGCTGAAATTGCATAGCACTGAAGTTGAGCAGCTGTTGTGTTGGAGATACCCTTCTGAGGGTGCAGAATGGACAAAAGTGGTTTATGATCTGTGATCAGAGTAAAAGATCTGCCATATATATAAATGTGGAATTACTTCACAGCCCAAATTATTGCTAAAGCTTCCCGATCAATCTGGGCATAATTTCTCTCAGATTAGCGCTGCGGAATCTGTTGGCGCTCTACAAATAACCGATAATAATAATAATAATAAAATCAAGTTAGAGATCTAGACGCAAAAGACACAGGACGTTCAGAACCATCTGGCATAATGTGTGAAAGTACTGCGCTCAAACCATATGGTGAAGCATCACAGGCTAATACCAAAGGCTTCTTAAGGTCATAGTGGACAAGGAGTCTTGATTCCAGAAGAAGTTGCTTATAGCTTTCAAATGCTCGTGTACATAAGTCAGTCCAGGCCCACTGGTTTTTACTATCTAAAAGGCGGTGTAGTGGATATAGTAAATGAGCCAAATTTGGTAAAAATCTGTGATAGTATTGAGCAACCCCAAAAGCTGAGAGACATTAACAGGGGTGGGAGCATGGACCAGCGCTTTCACTTTTTCAGTAGTTGTGTGGAGACCAGTCTTGTTCACTGTTATGGTACCAACAGGATACCAAGGGTTAATACCAGATGGAAGATGCCCTGAATGTGAGATCAGCAACTCACAACCCAGCTAATTCCCCCTCAAACATGAGACCAGGCTCCACATTGAAGGTTAAAACAGAATGCACTTTATTGAAGGCTATATGCCCAGTATTTATGCAGGTCTGACCCCAGATGGGGGATTGAAAGAATATTGTACATTAGATAGAGGGAAAACGCCCTTTGACATGATACAATAGAATTACATTACTTAAGCAGATAAACAATTTAGTCTTTCTTATCACTTGGGCGTCTGCTCTCTGGATGTGATTAAACAATGTGAATATTTATCACTAAACTTAATTACAGTACACAATAGCTGAGGCTAGCAACCTTGTCTTTAGAAAATAGCTTCTCAAAGCTGAACAAAGTTAACTCTTTCAGTACTGACAGAAGAGTCTGTCACATAGCTCCCCCCTAGTGGAACACTCCGGCAGACCCGGCTTGACCCTTTAGCGGGTCAACCTGGGGATGACCGGACTATGAGGTGGTAGGCATGTCAGTTTGCCGGGACAATCCATCTGTATTCCCGTTATGAGAGAGAATTCCTGCCTGTATAAATAAGGGTTCAACTTCTTCAGTGCCCAGACCAGGGCTAAACAGTCCTTCAAAATCTCATCAGCTTCTTTACGTGGTTTTTGTACCTGCTCTTTATAGGTATCCACAATCCCTTCATACTGACATAGGGTGCCCTTGAGTTGCTGCACCTCACTATGAGCCAGCGTCAGCTTCTCATCCAGTGTCGCTAAGTTTGTCTTTAATGCTTCATGTTCCACTCTCAAGCTGGTGTTTTCTGCAGTCTGTCGGTGCAGCTTGTCTAGCAGAGATTCCTGTTCTAAACATGCTTTTTCCTCTGCGCTCCTCTTCTCTCCCGCTAGCACTGTTACGTGATTGTTTATCGTGACCATTTCATCCTCTACTTGACTCTTCTCCTTCATCAGCGCATTGTAACGGGACTTCCACGTATCAATAGCGGATAGAGATTTACTGAGCTCAGCGTCCTGGGGCTTAGCAGCAGGTGGGTCAGTCTCTGCTGCACGGATCTGGGCACGGGTAGTCACAGGGTTAACATCAGCGGGACCCATAGGAGCATAGGCAGAAACAAGGGGGGCCAAGTTATTTCCAAGGAGAACATCAGCAGGTAAGTCCTTCTTGACCCCACATTCACAGGTCTAGCACCCCCTCCCCAATCCAAATGTACCTGGGCAACAGGTAGGCGGAACACAGCGCCCCCTGCTACCCTCACAGCCACAGTGTCTCCGGTGTGCTGTTTCTCAGACACCAAGTTCTTTTGAAGCAAGGTCATGGTAGCACCAGTATCCCGTAGACCACTGACCTCCTTCCCATTCACTTTAACCAGTTGCCGGTTATTCCGGTGGGCAGCTTGCATGGGGTCTGCTTCATGTAGGATGCCCCAGCATTCTTGCTCCTCTACGTAGTGGGCCGCAGGCTGAGGGTTACGTGGGATTCCGCCGGCGGGTTTTCTCCAGGACTGTGCTTGGTTCGCTGCGTTTAGGGGACACTCTGGTCTTTTGTGCCCTATTTGCTTACATCCAAAGCACCAAATAGGTTCTGAGTAGCCCCGCAAATTGAACCGGGCTCTCTGAGGGTAGTTCGTTGGCCGGAGGCCGTGTGGTATAGCGGTGCGCCGGGGGTTGGTAACTGGCAGCTGCTGGGGTGACTGGGGGTCTGTACCCCACTCTAGCAGGGGGCTTAGTGGTACCAGTGTCCAGTTTGCGGGCATCCGTATACTCATCTGCCAGGCGAGCAGATGAGCAACTCACAACCCAGCTAATTCCCCCCTCAAACATGAGACCAGGCTCCACATTGAAGGTTAAAACAGGATGCACTTTATTGAAGGCTATATGCCCAGTATTTATGCAGGTCTGACCCCAGATGGGGGGTTGAAAGAATATTGTACATTAGAGGGAAAACGCCCTTTGACATGATACAATAGAATTACATTACTTAAGCAGATAAACAATTTAGTCTTTCTTATCACTTGGGCGTCTGCTCTCTGGATGTGATTAAACAATGTGAATGTTTATCACTAAACTTAATTACAGTACACAATAGCTGAGGCTAGCAACCTTGTCTTTAGAAAATAGCTTCTCAAAGCTGAACAAAGTTAACTCTTTCAGTACTGACAGAAGGGTCTGTCACATCCACTACATGTGCACAATATTCTAAACTCTCACGGAAGAACTCACACTTTTCCATGTTAACTTTCAGTCCGAATTCCTGTAGGCACTGTAAAACAGCTTCAACATTGGCTTTATGAGCAGCATCATTTTCACCAGTGATAAGCATGTCATCTAACATACAGTGGGTATGTGGAATACCTGCCAGGATCTCATCCATTATCTGTTGCCACACTGCAAGTGCTGGGGCAATGCCAAACACCATCTGTGTATACTGAAAAAGTCCTTTGTGAGTGTTGCTAGTTAACAGGTGTCTGGAGTCTGGATGTACCTCTAACTGTAAGTACACTTGATACAAGTCAATTTTTGTAAATTTTTCACCCCCTGCCAGAGAACTAAACAATTCTTCAATCCGTGGTAAAGGATACTGATCCACAAGTAATTGAGGGTTAAGGCCCACTCTGAATTTTCCACAGATGCGAATGTCCCCATTTTTTTTCCTGACAGGAACTATTGGGGAAGCCCATTCACTGCTAGAAACTGGAACAATAATCCCCTGATTTCATAGTCTTTTCTAGTTCTGCTTCAATTTTAGGTTTAAGTGCAAATGGTACAACTCTTGGTTTACAAAATTTTGGAATTGCATTTTCTTTTAAGTTAAGCAGAATCTGCTTGCCTTTCACTAACCAAGGGTCCCATCAGATACAGTCTTATATTTGTGCTTTAGTGAATTAATCCAAGTAGAATTTAAATTGCCACTTTGGTCCAGTAGTTTGTTAAGTGATAACTGTTGTGTTAACGTTGGCATGCCCAATGCTTGGATCCAGGATCTACCAA
Organism: Bombina bombina; assembly: GCF_027579735.1. Classification (NCBI taxonomy): domain Eukaryota; kingdom Metazoa; phylum Chordata; class Amphibia; order Anura; family Bombinatoridae; genus Bombina; species Bombina bombina. The sequence goes on along the minus strand of NC_069501.1, from coordinate 21,049,984 downwards.
ACAAAGGTGGTCCTCCTTTAGGTAAAATGTAGAGGCGTAGCTTTTTAGTTATACCATTAAATGTCACTGTAGGTGATACACACCCAATAGGCTTTATTATTTAATTTGAATATGTTTGCATGGTGACACCATGTCATGAGATGCAGGACATATGCAGGACGCAGCAATGATGGTACAACTCTATTTTATTACAGAGCATGGAAACATACATCTAGTCAGGTTGATTTCACTAACTAACTGCGACACAGACTACCGGACCTAAGCCCCGCCCCCAAACTAGTGACATCACTTCCTGCTCTCATCACATGTTCCCCCTTTTCAAAGGGCGAAGCATACATTTAAATATAACAAATAACAGGGTATACAAAGAGCATACAACAACATTTTTGAACAGTATATAGCAAATTGGTTACAGAAAAATAAACAACATTAATTACATCCTGACTTGGACATCGGGGTAGACTACCCTAGTCCCCAGTGACCATGGGATTATTCTGCCCATACTTCAGGTCACTGTTCTAGCTAAAGTCAGTCCTGATATCGGGCCAGAAGTTTCACCACTCTTCTGCTTGATGTAACTTTGCATGAACTATCCTCTGATACAGAAGAAGGTGAATGAGAGTCCGCTGGAGGCAAATACATATCTCCACTGTGATCTTGCTGAGGGGAAGGCACCCCTTTTAGAACAGAGGATCCCACCGGCGGTGGTACTGAGGCATCCAGTTCCAAACTCTCAGGTACAGGCTTAAGATGTTTCCGGTTACGGCGTGTAACCGTCCCTCCATCAGTAAGGACTACATAAGACCTTGGTTCTGGAGAGTGTCCAATTACCGTAGCAGGTGTCTTCCATTTCTTCTCATCATCCAGTTTAATTCTGACACTTTGCCCCACATTTAGTTCCTGTAAGGGCCTGACAGAATGCCTCCTGTTGTAGAAGAAACGATAGCCCTTTTTGGACTTCGCCCCGAGGAATAGAGCCATTCGGCTTGAAGATACCCACTGAGGGTAAGGTGGTGCGAATCTGGTGTCCTAGCATCAGCTGTGCCGGGCTAAACCCAGTGGCTTGGATAGGCGTTGCCCTATAGGACAAGAGGGCTAGGTACGGCTCACATTACTTTAAAATGAACTTTGTTGTTTGAACTGCCATTTCAGCCATTCCGTTGGCCTGCGGGTAATGTGGACTTGATGTGGAATGTACAAAGTCATATTCCCTGCTGAAAGCACTGAACTCTCTAGAAGCAAACTGCATGCCATTATCACTCACCAGCTCCATTGGAATGCCCCACCGGGCGAACAAGCTCTTCAGAAGAATGATAACAGCTTGACTTGTGATATCATTCAAGGGTGCAATTTCCAAATACCTGGAATAGTAGTCGATAACAACAAGGAACTTTTTACTGTGCAGTTCGCACAAATCAGCAGCTATTTTCTGCCACGGCCCTGCAGGCAGAGGAGTAGAAATCAAGGGCTCCCTTCTCTGAGTAGGCCAGCGTTCCCAGCAAAAGGCACATTTAGACACGTGATTTGCAATGTCGGAGCTGATCCCAGGCCACCACACAGCTGTAGCTGCCCTTTCTCTGCACTTCGTAATACCTAAGTGGCCATAGTGAATCCTGTTTAACATCTCCTTCCTCATGCTGACAGGAATAACGATGCGGTCTTGGAACAGCACCAACCCCTCCAGCTCCGTGAGCTACGACCTCTCTGACTGGTAAGAACTTAAAGACAACCAGGCTGCCCGGCTCTCGGGACAGCCATCTGTTATGTACTTTATAACCTCTTGCAGATCTGTGTCCAAATATGTCTCTTTCTTTATTTCTTCCAGTTTCCTTGAAGAAATGGACTTTGAGGCCAGAACCGAATCAACATACACTTTCATGTCCGATTCGCTTGAGGATTCTTCAGCAGCAGCCAGCGAGAGCCTGGATAGTGTATCTGCCACAACCAGTTGTTTCCCCGGCACATGCACTGCCTGAACATTGAACCTGAGTAGTCTCATTAAAAGTCTCTGGCATCTTAAGGGTGTTTTGTCGATATCATAAGAGTTGATTAGAGGGACTAGCGGTTTATGGTCAGTCTTCAGACTAAATTTCTCTAAACCCACTAGATAACGCTGAAAGCGCTCACAGGCCCAAACTGCAGCCAGGCACTCTTTCTCAATTTGAGCGTATTTTGACTCAGCAGCCGTCAGTGTGCGGGAACAGTAGGCGATGGGCTGTAGTTTATTTTCATTTAACTGCAGAAGAGCAGCCCCCAACCCATAACTGCTTGCATCAGCACTAACCACAGTCTTTTTGGAAGGGTCATAGAACCCCAGCACTGGGGCAGACCCCAGCAGGGACTTGGCCTGCATAAAAGATTTTTCTTGTGAAGGTCCCCAGACCCAGGCAACGTCTTTCTTTAGCAACTCTGTGATAGGGTGTAGAACTGTGGATAAATCCGGAAGAAACTTGCCCACATAATTTACAAGGCCCAATATTTGTCTCAGCTCATGTACATCAGAAGGAGTTTTCATCTGTTCAATAGAACAAATTTTCTCGGGGTCTGGTTTGATGCCATCCCCATTGATGATATGCCCAAAGTAACATAATTCAGTTTTCCTAAAATGGCATTTTTCTTTATTTAACTTCAGCCCAGACTCTTTGATAGCCTGCAGCACACAACTTAAACGCTGATCATGCTCCTCCACTGTAGACCCATACACTAGAATGTCATCCATGACGACTGCCGTGCCCACGTGGTCTCTTAGGAGAGAACTCATTTCCCTTTGAAAAATACACATTACACATCTACAGCTTTACTACACACAGATTCAGAGTAAGACAAACCATTATACACATTACAGATCTACAGTTTATATACATAGCCTGCAGCACACAACTTAAACGCTGATCATGCTCCTCCACTGTAGACCCATACACTAGAATGTCATCCATGACGAATGCCGTGCCCACGTGGTCTCTTAGGAGAGAACTCATTTCCCTTTGAAAAATTTCTGGAGCAGAGGATATCCCGAAGGGGAGTCTGCAGAAGCAAAACCGACCTACCGGTGTAATAAAGGTAGTCAGTTTGTGGCACTTTGGATCTAGGGGGATCTGCCAAAAGCCGCTAGAAGCGTCCAATGTAGAAAAGAACTTCGCCCCAGCCAACTTTGGAGCTATGTCTTCTAATGTCGGCAGCACAAATCTCTCTCTCTTCACTGCCTCATTCAACCTTTTCAGGTCCACACAGATGCGCACCTTTCAATTTTTCTTTGCAACAGGAACAATGGGGGCACACCAGTCAGTTGATTCAACAACCTCTTCAATAAACCCCATAGACTTCATGCGCATACGCTCCTTCTCCACTTGAGGCATGAGCGGGAACGGAATTCTACAGGGAGTAGAAATACTGTATGGGACTGCGTCACTTTTAAGTGCTATACGGACTGGCTTGCAATTCAGTAGGCCCAATTCACCAAACATATCTTCAGAGATCTCCTTCACTCTGGCCACTAGGCCCCAGTCACAGGCTGCTTTTCTGCTCAATAAATTGCGAACACACGGACCTCGAATCACATGCACCCACATGGTGAATTTCCTTTGCTTGTACTCACAGCTGGCAAGAAATTTCCCCGCACAATCAATGCGGCCACCAGGACTATGGACATTTGTAGTAACCTTCGCCAGCTCCTGTGTCAATCTTAAAATCAACTTTGGCCCCCATTACAGTAAAAGTAACCTTCCAATCTTCCTCTGAGATTGGCCGTTCCACAACAGACCCCACAAAAGACACTTTCTGATCCTCCTGGTCACTGTCCACCTGCATCTCCTTAATGTATTCAGTTTTACACACCACTTCAAAATGGCCCATTCTGTTACATTTTCTGCATCTTTAATCTCTGGCCGGGCATATAACACTCTGATCATGGGCACGGTAGCACCGTGTGCATCGGGCATGTTGCGCCCATCCACTTCTAGGCCTTTCCATTATTTTAGATCTACCGCTCACACTGTGCCTTTCACTAGCAGTTTTCCTGCACTGTTGCACTTCATCCACAATACTCTCAGACCTCAGATCAGCACTTTGCTTTTTCACCAGTTCACTCTGGCGGGCCATCCTAATAGCCCCATCTAATGTTAAATCAGGCTCTAACTGCAGCTTCACTGAGACTTCTGCATCTGCAATTCCAATAACTATTCTGTCTCTGATTTGCTCTTCTTTAGCAACACCAAACTCACAGAATTCAGCTAGTTCATACAGGATGCGCACGAATGACTCCACAGATTCTCCCACACGCTGATTACGTTTGTGAAAACAAGCTCTCTCATGAATCACATTTCTTTTGGGCACAAAGTGGGCACTGAGTTTATCCATAACTATATCAAAGTAAAATTCTTCCCCTTCTTGGAAAGTAAAAGCATTGAACACTGGCTCCACATCTTTCCCCATAGAGTATAAAAGAGAATTAACTTGTACTTCACCACTCTCCATGTCCAGCTTGGAAGCAATCCTGAAGCTCTGAAACCGCTGACGCCATGTTGGCCAAGCTGCAGGCTGGGAGAAGTCAAAAGGCTCAGCTGGGGTAAACTTTGATATCGTCATCGATCAGGAACAGAAGCGCAGGCAAGAACTTCTGACACCATGTCATGAGATGCAGGACATATGCAGGACACAGCAATGATGGTACAACTCTATTTTATTACCTAGCATGGAAACATACATCTAGTCAGGTTGATTTCACTAACTAACTGCGACACAGACTACCGGACCTAAGCCATGCCCCCAAACTAGTGACATCACTTCCTGCTCTAATCACATGTTTAATGGTTTGTCTTACTCTGAATCTGTGTGTGGTAAAATAGTAGATCTGTAATGTGTATAATGGTTTGTCTTACTCTGAATCTGTGTGTAGTAAAGCTGTAGATGTGTAATGTGTATAATGGTTTGTCTTCCTGTGAATCTGTGTGTGGTAAAGCTGTAGATGATCTACAGCTTTACCACACACAGATTCAGAGGAAGACAAACCATTATACACATTACACATCTACAGCTTTACTACACACAGATTCAGAGTAAGACAAACCATTATACACATTACAGATCTACAGTTTATATACATAGCCTGCAGCACACAACTTAAACGCTGATCATGCTCCTCCACTGTAGACCCATACACTAGAATGTCATCCATGACGACTGCCGTGCCCACGTGGTCTCTTAGGAGAGAACTCATTTCCCTTTGAAAAATACACATTACACATCTACAGCTTTACTACACACAGATTCAGAGTAAGACAAACCATTATACACATTACAGATCTACAGTTTATATACATAGCCTGCAGCACACAACTTAAACGCTGATCATGCTCCTCCACTGTAGACCCATACACTAGAATGTCATCCATGACGACTTCCGTGCCCACGTGGTCTCTTAGGAGAGAACTCATTTCCCTTTGAAAAATTTCTGGAGCAGAGGATATCCCGAAGGGGAGTCTGCAGAAGCAAAACCGACCTACCGGTGTAATAAAGGTAGTCAGTTTGCGGCACTTTGGATCTAGGGGGATCTGCCAAAAGCCGCTAGAAGCGTCCAATGTAGAAAAGAACTTCGCCCCAGCCAACTTTGGAGCTATGTCTTCTAATGTCGGCAGCACAAATCTCTCTCTTCACTGCCTCATTCAACCTTTTCAGGTCCACACAGATGCGCACCTTTCAATTTTTCTTTGCAACAGGAACAATGGGGGCACACCAGTCAGTTGATTCAACAACCTCTTCAATAAACCCCATAGACTTCATGCGCATACGCTCCTTCTCCACTTGAGGCATGAGCGGGAACGGAATTCTACAGGGAGTAGAAATACTGTATGGGACTGCGTCACTTTTAAGTGCTATACGGACTGGCTTGCAATTCAGTAGGCCCAATTCACCAAACATATCTTCAGAGATCTCCTTCACTCTGGCCACTAGGCCCCAGTCACAGGCTGCTTTTCTGCTCAATAAATTGCGAACACACGGACCTCGAATCACATGCACCCACATGGTGAATTTCCTTTGCTTGTACTCACAGCTGGCAAGAAATTTCCCCGCACAATCAATGCGGCCACCAGGACTATGGACATTTGTAGTAACCTTCGCCAGCTCCTGTGTCAATCTTAAAATCAACTTTGGCCCCCATTACAGTAAAAGTAACCTTCCAATCTTCCTCTGAGATTGGCCGTTCCACAACAGACCCCACAAAAGACACTTCCTGACCCTCCTGGTCACTGTCCACCTGCATCTCCTTAATGTATTCAGTTTTACAGTTTATATACATAGCCTGCAGCACACAACTTAAACGCTGATCATGCTCCTCCACTGTAGACCCATACACTAGAATGTTCTCCATGACGACTGCCGTGCCCACGTGGTCTCTTAGGAGAGAACTCATTTCCCTTTGAAAAATACACATTACACATCTACAGCTTTACTACACACAGATTCAGAGTAAGACAAACCATTATACACATTACAGATCTACAGTTTATATACATAGCCTGCAGCACACAACTTAAACGCTGATCATGCTTCTCCACTGTAGACCCATACACTAGAATGTCATCCATGACGACTGCCGTGCCCACGTGGTCTCTTAGGAGAGAACTCATTTCCCTTTGAAAAATTTCTGGAGCAGAGGATATCCCGAAGGGGAGCTGGTTCCTGGAAGAAGAAGAGGTCGCCGCCTGGAAGAAGACTTCTCCGCCTGGAACAGGACCTTCTCCGCCGGTCTTCAGGACAGGTAAGGAGCACTTGGGGGTTAGACTTAGGTTTTTTTAAAGGGGGATAGGGTGGGTTTTAGAGTAGGGGTGTGTGGGTGGTGGGTTGTAATGGGGGGGTTGTTTTTTTTTCACAGGTAAAAGAGCTGATTACTTTGGGGCAATGCCCCACAAAAGGCCCTTTTAAGGGCTGGTAGTAGAGCGGATTACTTTTTGTAATTTAGTTTAGGGTAGGGACATTTTTTTATTTTGCAGGGCTTTGTTATTTTATTAGGGGGCTTAGATTAGGTGTAATTAGCTTAAAATTCTTGTAATCTTTTTTTATTTTTTGTAATTTAGTGCTGATCGGAACAGCCAATAGAATGCGAGTTCAATACGATTGGCTGATTGCATCAGCCAATCAGATTTTTTCTACCTTAATTCCGATTGGCTGATAGAATTCTATCAGCCAATCGGAATTGAAGGGACGCCATCTTGGATGATGTCCCTTAAAGGAACCTTCATTCGTCGTAAGTCCGTCGGTAGAAGAGGATGGCTCCACGTCGGCTCCTTTAAAGATGGCTCCGCTCCGCTCCGGATGGATGAAAATTGAAGACGCCGCCTGGATGAACACTTCTACCGGATGGAGGACCTCTTCTTGCCCCGCTTGAATGAAGACTTCTACCGGATCAAGGACCTCCTCTGCACACCTTGGATGAAGAATTCGGCTCGGCTGAGTGAAGACGACTCAAGGTAGGATGATCTTCAGGGGGTTAGCGATAGGTTTTTTTAAGGGGGGTTTGGGTGGGTTAGAGTAGGGGTATGTGGGTGGTGGGTTGTAATGTTGGGGGGTATTGTATTTTATTTTCAGGTAAAAGAGCTGATTACTTTGGGGCAAGGCACCGCAAAAAGCCCTTTTAAGTGCTGGTAAAAGAGCTGATTACTTTTGTATTTTATAATAGGGTAGGGATTTTTTTATTTTGGGGGGATTTTTTATTTTATTAGGGGGCTTAGATTAGGTGTAATTAGTTTAAACTGCTTGTAATTCTTTTTTTTTTGTAATTTAGTGTTTTTGTTTTTTTAAATTATAGAATTGTTTATTTTATTGTATTTTATTTTAGGTAATTGTAGGTAATTTATTTAATTAATTTAATGATAGTGTAGTGTTAGGTTTAATTGTAACTTAGTTTAGGATTTATTTTACATGTAATTTTGTAATTATTTTAACTAGGTAGCTATTAAATAGTTATTAACTATTTAATAGCTATTGTTCCTAGTTAAAATAAATACAAAGTTGCCTGTAAAATAAATATAAATCCTAAAATAGCTACAATGTAATTATTATTTATATTGTAGCTATATTAGGGTTTATTTTATAGGTAAGTATTTATTTTTAAATAGGAATAATTTAGTTAATTTTAGGAATATTATTTCATTTAATTTAAATTATATTTATGTAAGGGGGTTGTTAGGGTTAGAGTTAGGTTTAGGGGTTAATAACTTTATTATAGTAGCGGCGACGGTGCGGGCGGGAGATTAGGGGTTAATAATTGTAGGTAGGTGGCGGCGATGTTAGGGAGGGCAGATTAGGGGTTAATACTATTTATTCTAGTGTTTGCGAGGCGGGAGTGCGACGGTTTAGGGGTTAATACATTTATTATAGTGGCAGCGAGGTCCGGTCGGCAGATTAGGGGTTAATAAGTGTAGGTAAGGTAGCGGCGACGTTGGGGGGGGGCAGATTAGGGGTTAATAAATATAATATAGTGGTCGGCAATGTTAGGGGCAGCAGATTAGGGGTTTATAGGTATAATGTAGGTGGCGGCGGTGTCCGGTCGGCAGATTAGGGGTTAACATTTTTTATTAGAGTGGCGGCGATGTGGGGGGGCCTCTGTTTAGGGGTACATAGGTAGTTTATGGGTGTTAGTGTACTGTAGAGCACAGTAGTTAGGAGCTTTATATTCCGGTGTTAGCCCATAAAGCTCTTAACTACTGACTTTTTTTTGCGGCTGGAGTCTTGTCAGTAGAGGGTCTACCGCTCACTTCTCCCAAGACTCCAAATACTGGCGTTAGGCAGATCCCATTGAAAAGATAGGATACGCAATTGGCGTAAGGGGATCTGCGGTAGCCTGGAATCATGGTAGGGAAGTGAGCAGTAGACCCTTTCCTGGCTGACTCTAAATACCAGCGGGCGGCCAAAAGCAGCGTTAGGACCCCTTAACGCTGCTTTTGACGGCTAACGCAAAACTCTAAATCTAGGTGTATATTAATTATTAACTATATTAATAATATATATAATATAATAACTATATTAACTATATTAACCCTAATATAATTAGGGTTAATATAGTTAATATAGGTGGCGGCGGAGTAGGGGGGTCAGATTAGGGGTTAATATATTTAATATAGGTGGCGGCGGTGTAGGGGGTCAGATTAGGGGTTAATATATTTAATATAGGTGGCGGCAGTGTAGGGGGGTCAGATTACAGGTAAAAGAGCTGATTACTTTGTGACAATGCCCCCCAAAAGGCCCTTTTAAGGGCTGGTAATAGAGCTGGTTACTTTGTGACAATGCCCCGCAAAAGGCCCTTTTAAGGGCTGGTAAAAGAGCTGATTACTTTGGGGCAATTCCCTGCAAAAGGCCCTTTTAAGGGCTGGTAATAGAGCTGGTTACTTTGGGGCAATGCCACGCAAAAGGCCCTTTTCAGGGCTATTTGTAATTTAGTTTAGGTTAGGGACATTTTAGTATTTTAGGGGGTAATACATTTATTATAGGTGGCGGCAGTGTAGGGGGATTAGATTAGGGGGTAATGTAGTTACAATAGGTGGCGGCGGTGTAGGGGCTCACATTAGGGGGTAACAATTTTAATATAGGTGGCGGCGGTGTAGGGGGATTACATTAGGGGTTAATAATTTTAATGTAGGTGGCGGCGGTGTAGGGGGCTCATATTAGGGGGTTAGACATTTAATGTAGGTGGCGGCGGTGTAGAGGGCTCCCATTAGGGGGTTAGATATATAATATAGGTGGCGGCGGTGTAGAGGGCTCCCATTAGGGGGTTTGATATATAATATAGGTGGCGGCGGTGTAGAGGGATTACATTAGGGGGTTAGATATATAATATAGGTGGCGGCGGTGTAGAGGGCTCACATTAGGGGGTTTGATATATAATGTAGGTGGCGGCGGGGTCCGGGAGCGGCGGTTTAGGGGTTAAACACTTTATTAGGGCTAGGGTTAGGGCTAATATTGCGGTTGACAGGTAGATAGACATTGCGCATGCGTTAGGTGTTAGGTTTTATTTTGCAGGTAGTTTAGGGAGCTACGGGGCTCCAATACTCAGTGTAAGGTTTACTACGCCTGCAATTTGTGGCGAGGTGAAAATGGAGTAAGATTTCTCCATTTTCGCCACGTAAGTACTTATGCTCTATATTTGGCAGAAATATACGGGCGTAACTTCTAGGTTACACCGTATATATGATACCAAACCAGCGCAAAATTTGGCGTCGCCAGCTTTTGCAGGCAACGCTGCATATCGGTTCGGGCCCCAGATCTGTAATGTGTATAATGGTTTGTCTTACTCTGAATCTGTGTGTAGTAAAGCTGCAGATCTGTAATGTGTATAATGGTTTGTCTTCCTCTGAATCAGTGTGTGGTAAAGCTGTAGATCTGTAATGTGTATAATGGTTTGTCTTCCTCTGAATCTGTGTGTGGTAAAGCTGTAGATCTGTAATGTGTATAATGGTTTGTCTTCCTCTGAATCAGTGTGTGGTAAAGCTGTAGATATGTAATGTGTATAATGGTTTGTCTTCCTCTGAATCTGTGTGTAGTAAAGCTGTAGATATATAATGTGTATAATGGTTTGTCTTCCTCTGAATCTGTGTATGGTAAAGCTGTAGATGTGTAATGTGTATAATGGTTTGTCTTCCTCTGTATCTGTGTGTGGTAAAGCTGTAGATCTGTAATGTGTATAATGGTTTGTCTGCCTCTGAATCTGTGTGGGGTAAAGCTGTAGATCTGTAATGTGTATAATGGTTTGTCTTCCTCTGTATCTGTGTGTGGTAAAGCTGTAGATCTGTAATGTGTATAATGCTTTGTCTTCCTCTGTATCTGTGTGTGGTAAAGCTGTAGATGTGTAATGTGTATAATGGTTTGTATTCCTCTGTATCTGTGTGTGGTAAAACTGTAGATCTGTAATGTGTATAATGGTTTGTCTTCCTCTGTATCTGTGTGTGGTAAAGCTGTAGATGTGTAATGTGTATAATGGTTTGTCTTACTCTGAATCTTTGGGTAGTAAAGCTTAGATGTGTAATGTGTATAATGGTTTGTCTTCCAGTGAATCCGTTTGTGGTAAAGCTGTAGATCTGTAATGTGTATAATGGTTTGTCTTCCAGTGAATCCGTTTGTGGTAAAGCTGTAGATCTGTAATGTGTATAATGGTTTGTCTTCCTCTGTATCTGTGTGTCGTAAAGCTGTAGATATGTAATGTGTATAATGGTTTGTCTTCCTGTGAATCTGTGTGTGGTAAAGCTGTAGATCTGTAATGTGTATAATGGTTTGTCTTCCATTGAATCAGTTTGTGGTAAAGCTGTAGATCTGTAATGTGTATAATGGTTTGTCTTCCTCTGAATCAGTGTGTGGTAAAGCTGTAGATCTGTAATGTGTATAATGGTTTGTCTTCCTCTGAATCAGTGTGTGGTAAAGCTGTAGATATGTAATGTGTATAATGGTTTGTCTTCCTCTGAATCTGTGTGTGGTAAAGCTGTAGGATCTGTAATGTGTATAATGGTTTGTCTTCCTCTGAATCTGTGTGTGGTAAAGCTGTAGATCTGTAATGTGTATAATGGTTTGTCTTCCTCTGAATCTGTGTGTGGTAAAGCTGTAGATATGTAATGTGTATAATGGTTTGTCTTCCTCTGAATCTGTGTGTGGTAAAGCTGTAGGATCTGTAATGTGTATAATGGTTTGTCTTCCTCTGAATCAGTGTGTGGTAAAGCTGTAGATATGTAATGTGTATAATGGTTTGTCTTCCTCTGAATCTGTGTGTGGTAAAGCTGTAGATCTGTAATGTGTATAATGGTTTGTCTTCCTCTGAATCTGTGTGTGGTAAAGCTGTACATCTGTAATGTGTATAATGGTTTGTCTTCCTCTGTATCAGTGTGTGGTAAAGCTGTAGATGTGTAATGTGTATAATGTTTTGTCTTATTCTTAATCTGTGTGTAGTAAAACTGTAGATGTGTAATGTGTATAATGTTTTGTCTTCCTCTGAATCTGTGTGTGTTAAAGCTGTAGATCTGTAATGTGTATAATGGTTTGTCTTCCTCTGAATCTGTGTGTGGTAAAGCTGTAGATATATAATGTGTATAATGGTTTGTCTTCCTCTGAATCTGTGTGTGGTAAAGCTGTAGATGTGTAATGTGTATAATGGTTTTTCTTCCTCTGAATCTGTGTGTGGTAAAGCTGTAGATCTGTAATGTGTATAATGTTTTGTCTTCCTCTGTATCTGTGTGTGGTAAAGCTGTAGATCTGTAATGTGTATAATGGTTTGTCTGCCTCTGAATCTGTGTGTGGTAAAGCTGTATATCTGTAATGTGTATAATGGTTTGTCTTCCTCTGAATCTGTGTGTGGTAAAGCTGTAGGATCTGTAATGTGTATAAAGGTTTTTCTTCCTCTGAATCTGTGTGTGGTAAAGCTGTAGATCTGTAATGTGTATAATAGTTTGTCTTTCTCTGAATCAGAGTGTGGTAAAGCTGTAGATCTGTAATGTGTATAATGGTTTGTCTTCCTCTGAATTTGTGTGTGGTAAAACTGTAGATCTGTAATGTGTATAATGGTTTGTCTTCCTCTGAATCTGTGTGTGGTAAAGCTGTAGATATATAATGTGTATAATGGTTTGTCTTCCTCTGAATCTGTGTGTGGTAAAGCTGTAGATCTGTAATGTGTATAATGTTTTGTCTTCCTCTGTATCTGTGTGTGGTAAAGCTGTATATCTGTAATGTGTATAATGGTTTGTCTTCCTCTGAATCTGTGTGTGGTAAAGCTGTAGGATCGGTAATGTGTATAATGGTTTGTCTTCCTCTGAATCTGTGTGTGGTAAAGCTGTAGGATCTGTAATGTGTATAATGGTTTGTCTTCCTCTGAATCTGTGTGTGGTAAAGCTGTAGATCTGTAAAGTGTATAATAGTTTGTCTTTCTCTGAATCAGTGTGTGGTAAAGCTGTAGATCTGTAATGTGTATTATGGTTTGTCTTCCTCTGAATTTGTGTGTGGTAAAACTGTAGATCTGTAATGTGTATAATGGTTTGTCTTCCTCTGAATCTGTGTGTGGTAAAGCTGTAGGATCTGTAATGTGTATAATGGTTTGTCTTCCTCTGTATCTGTGTGTGGTAAAGCTGTAGATATGTAATGTGTATAATGGTTTGTCTTCCTCTGAATCTGTGTGTGGTAAAGCTGTAGATCTGTAATGTGTATAATGGTTTGTCTTCCTCTGTATCTGTGTGTGGTGAAGCTGTAGATCTGTAATGTGTATAATGGTTTGTCTTCCTCTGAATCAGTGTGAGGTAAAGCTGTAGATGTGTAATGTGTATAATGTTTTCTTACTCTGAATCTGTGTGTGGTAAAGCTGTAAATCTGTAATGTGTATAATGTTTTGTCTTATTCTTAATCTGTGTGTAGTAAAACTGTAGATGTGTAATGTGTATAATGGTTTGTCTTCCTCTGTATCAGTGTGTGGTAAAGCTGTAGATCTGTAATGTGTATAATGGTTTGCTTTTGCAGGCAACGCTGCATATCGGTTCGGGCCCCAGGTCTGTAATGTGTATAATGGTTTGTCTTCCTCTGTATCTGTGTGTGGTAAAGCTGTAGATATGTAATGTGTATAATGGTTTGTCTTCCTCTGAATCTGTGTGTGGTAAAGCTGTAGATCTGTAATGTGTATAATGGTTTGCTTTTGCAGGCAACGCTGCATATCGGTTCGGGCCCCAGAACTGTAATGTGTATAATGGTTTGTCTTCCTCTGTATCTGTGTGTGGTAAAGCTGTAGATATGTAATGTGTATAATGGTTTGTCTTCCTCTGAATCAGTGTGAGGTAAAGCTGTAGATGTGTAATGTGTATAATGTTTTGTCTTACTCTGAATCTGTGTGTGGTAAAGCTGTAAATCTGTAATGTGTATAATGTTTTGTCTTATTCTTAATCTGTGTGTAGTAAAACTGTAGATGTGTAATGTGTATAATGGTTTGTCTTCCTCTGTATCAGTGTGTGGTAAAGCTGTAGATCTGTAATGTGTATAATGGTTTGCTTTTGCAGGCAACGCTGCATATCGGTTCGGGCCCCAGATCTGTAATGTGTATAATGGTTTGTCTTACTCTGAATCTGTGTGTAGTAAAGCTGTAGATCTATAATGTGTATAATGGTTTGTCTTCCTCTGAATCAGTGTGTGGTAAAATTAGTGTAGGGAGCGAATGCGAAGGGAACGGCATAAGGGAGGGGCTGCTGGGCTAAACAATAGGTCTAGATGTGCTGAATGGGGGGAAGCTGGGAGAGAGAGATAAGAGGAATGGTTGCTGGGGGCAATGGGTGGCCATTTTTCAGGGGAAAAAACAAGGAAGGGGTCTGTGAAAAGGGTATATAAGGATGGGGCCAACAGGGAGCAGTCACTAAAAAAAATTATTTTGTTTTAGAGCAGAGTAGTTTTTCTTTGTTGCAGAAATGGCTCCAAGGAACAGGGTAATTGATAAGAAATTGGGAAAGAACTTTGGATGCTGAAGTCTCAATCATTGCTAAATTGCTGCTGGTAACGTATAAATAGGTACTACTGCTTAAGCTTTCTTTATAGCAATAGCATAGCTGAAGCTGTGATTTAAATGTGTATTGTTATGTCTATAAATTAATATTAAATATATTAGTGTATCCTATATAATAATTATATCTAGCATTAGTGAAGGTATCACTGTGGAAAATGGTTTTTGTATTTTATACTCATAAGTTAATTTTTAGTTACTGGTAAATGTTTTAGAAATTGTATTGTGGCTAGATCAGACTTATTAAGGCTGTACTGGTTGATATATTTATCTGTTAGTAAGGTATACATTGCTTTGATTGATTATTTAAGCCATGTAAAACTATTTTGGTTAGATAGCTATATTATACGCCAGGAATTCTATTAGGTTTGGACATTTGCTAGCAAAACATTGTTAAATAAGCCATATGCCGAATTGGTTATTGTTACTGGCTAATTATAATTGTTATATCTAGTAACATTAAATTGTGATATTTGATAGTTAATTAGTTTTGAATTAAAGTTGAGGGGACGCTGGGCCCGAGTTTTTTCTTTCGTGATTCGGATGGGGCATGAGATTTTGGCCGGCTTTCTGGTTGCTCCTATTGTCGGGTTTTCTTTGTTCTCTTGGTATCTTTATGTGAAATGCAAGAATGTAAGCTTAGATGCCGGCCCATTTTTGGTGGACAACCTGGGTTGTCCTTGCTGATTGGTGGATAAATTCTTCCACCAATAAAAAAGTGCTGTCCAAAGTTCTGAATTAAGAAAAAAGCTTAGATGCCTTCTTTTTCGGATAGGGATAGCAGGAGGGCGTGGAGTATTTGATGTGGGGAGTAGATTAAGGGGTTGCTTGGGGTTGCATGCTCTGTCTAAGTCACGGGGGAGGGGGTTTGGGTTCGGTGTCCCTTTAATTCCTAATAATATGGTGACTATATTCAGGATACTGACGATTTAATTGAATATTAATTAATCTAAATATTTCTATACCTTGCTTTATATTATAATTTTAATATGGTAAAATCAATTAATATGTATCTGGTCATAATCAATATTCTATTTACTGCATAAATATAATCACTGTGTTTATAAAAAAAATAACCTGTTCAGAAATTAGGAAATATTTTATTTGGGATTAAATATTAATATTTGATAATAATCAAATTGTCATTAATTGCTAAATATCTCAATAGTATTATTTTGGAGTGCGCTACTGAAATTATATAACAATTTTCTGGGGTGCACTGCTAAGATTCTACTATATGAATTGGAGGTATTGCTGACAAAAAATGTATTATTGTAATTAATTATTAATATTTATAATCCATAAATAATCTCATTAGGAGGGCACTCCTAAATTGTACCAATATTTATTGAATAAACCGCCAAGGTATTCTAATGAACAAAATATCTAATGGAGGGGAGAGAACGCCAAACGTTTGTGTCGGACTTTATTATTATTAATTAAAGAAAATCAGTCGGGAGAAGGGAAGGTTATAAATTAATGGGAGTACAGGGAATGGAAAACTAAAGTTTAAATTCCTGAGTACAGTGTACTGACAGAATACCAAGGGAACAGCTTAAGGAAGTTACTTTGTTAGCAAAGGGAAGGGGTGGTTTGTTGTTTTAAGCTAAGGCATTGTTTAGAAGCTATGTAAACTAGATAAGCCAGGTTTACAGTTTCAGATGGTCATGCTTCTCCTGGATTGATTAATTAATATGCATGATGTCACTAGGAGGAGGGGTTGCATAGGGGATATAAGCTGATGAACGCCATGATAAGAGGTGTGATAGAGGGAATTCCTGTAAATATAGGCATGTGTGTAGATATTGTAACGGAAGTCACTCTGGTGTGGATTGTAAAAGGGGCAATGTGAATAGGCCCAGGTATTCCTTTCAAGGGCAGGGTAATACCAGCAGTGGAGTTGGATTGGGGGTTGGCCAAAACACCACTGAAGACAGATAGGTTGTTACAGGAACTACAGGCATATGAGAACATAGAGGATAGAACAGTTCTAGAGCATAGTTTGTCTGAGGGTTTTGTGGTACCAGTTTGCTGCAATAGAAATTGGACGAGGAGGTAAAATTAGGGAGGATGGCAGGCACATTTAAAGAAAAAATGATTGAGGATTTAGTAGTGTATCCCTTAGGCGTAGTCCCAAAGAAGGAGTAGGGCAAGTACAGGATGATCCAACACCTATCTTACCCCAGGGGAGGGTCAGTAAATGATGCAATAGCTAAAAATGATTCATTTGTTGAATACCAGTCTTTTGATAGGGCAGTGCATATGGTGCGGGCTTTGGGTAAGGGAGCTTTGTTATAAAAAATTGACATAGATTCAGCATTTTGTTTTTTGCCCCTTAACCTAGAGAGTTTTAAATTAAGGGGTTGCAAGTTTTAATGGCAACAATTATGTTGATAAAAGTTTACCCATAGGGTGTTCAATTTTGTTTAGTTCTTTTTTGCATTGGTTAAGCATTAAGAAGTCTGGTATGGACAATGTTGTTCACTATTTAGATGATTTTTTTTGTTGATAGGCTTAGCGGGAGCTAACGATTGCAAAAGGTTAAAGGTGAATTAGTTGGGAATGTTGGAAATTTTTGGGAGTACCGGTAGCTATGGAGAAGACAGAGGGGCCTTGTACAAAGCTAGTCTTGCTAGGTATAGTCATAGATTCCGTGAAGGGCCAATGCGAGTTACCAGAGGAGAAGGGGAAAAAGGCCAGGGATCTGATAAGGGAAATTGTAGGGAGTAGAAAAATATCGCTCAGGGAAATGCAGAAAGTCCTAGGAATTTTGAACTTTGCGTGTAAGGTTATACCAGTGGGCAGAGTATTTAAGAGAAGATTGGAGTTGAGTACCTGTGGAATAAAGAAGCCAGAACATAAAATCAGAATAACCAAATAATTGAAGGAAGATCTCAAAGTGTGGGATTCATTCTTGATCCAGTTTAATGGGGTGAGGATTTGGGAGAAGGAAATTCTAGCAGAGGAACTTGAGTTTTTTATGGAAAGGGGGAAAGTGGTGCGCAGGAGGGTGGCCAGAAAGATGGAAGGAAATGAATTGGGTTAAGAACTTGGAACTGCTGGAGCTATTCCCCATAGTGGTAGCAGTAGAGTTATGGGGCGAGGAGTTAGCAAATAGAAAATTAATCTGTTGGTCGGATAACAGGGAAGTGGTAGAGGTCATCAACCTTCTATCGGCATCATCGCTACCAGTAATTAGGTACCTAAGGTATTTGGTGCTAAAAGGTTTAACGCATAACATCTGTATCAGGGCCAAACATATTCCGGGTTTAAGAGATGTAGGGGTGGACGCGCTATCCCATTTTAAATGGGAGAAGTTTATGGTTTTAGCCCCCAATGCCAGACATGAAGGTGAATGTTGCCCTGTACTTCTTTGGCAGATTGGCAACGGATAGACGGAATCAAGGAACTCTTTGAGAAGGCCCTGTCACCAAGTACATGGGCGGTTTACAGAAAAAATTAGGGACTATGGTGCAAGCGTAGGAAGGGGACACGAGAAGGGGAGGAAGGAAGATTCCTAGAATGGTTGATGGAGCTAAGGAGAGAAGGGGTTAAAAAAGAGCGGTTAGGATCAGTTCTAGCGGGGATAGCATATTGCGTGCAGCTATATGGTGGAATAGATTGGACTAAGAAGTTCATAGTGAAGAAGATTGTGAGGGCATGGGGGAGAGATGAGGAGAAGGTAACAGATAAGAAGGAACCAATAACAGAAGATAGATTAGAAAGAATGGTAGGGGTATTGTCAGGGGTTTGCGCAAGCACAGACGAGGCGATAATTTTCAGGACAGCATTCATAGTGGCTTTCCACAGAGCAATGAGGATAGGGGAGCTGCTGCCAAAAAACAAGAAGGTAGTAAAAGGGGGAGTAGAAACAGGGGACGTGAGATGCGGGGAGGAAGCAGTGCTGGTATTTGTAAGACGATCCAAGACAGATACAGAAGGAAAAGGGGCATGGTTGAATATGGTAGGGACAGGAGGGACACTGTGCCCGGTGGCCTGTGTGAAAAGTTATCTAGCAACTCAAAGGGGCAAAGGGCGAACATTCCTGCAGCATGCGGATGGGTCGGAGGTAACAATCTTTCAATTCAAGAGCATACTGCAGAGGGTGGTGAGGAAGCTAGGGTGGGGGAGTGCATACTTTGCGCCACACTCCTTTAGAATAGGTGCGGCAACTGCCGCAGCAAGCAGAGGCTGTTCAGAGGAACAGATAAAAAAAATGGGGGGATGGAAATCGGTAGCCTATAAGTCATACATTAGGATGCGAGAAAGTAAGGCAGGAGGGATATAGATAAGATGGTATTATTATTGCTGTGTTGGTTTGGTGTGCGGCGAGGTTTGGAAAAGCGCTGATGAATAGTTACTAACGTGTGAAATTTGTTTTATTACAGGCACAACATTAAGAGTCTGGATAGTGGGGCATTCCTACGTTTATTGGGCGCAGGCTAGGGCAGCAGCGTCAGGGCAAGGGGTACATCTAGGTTTTTCGCATAAGGAAGCTAGCATCAGATGGATAGGCAAAAGAGGGATGAGGTGGGATGAGTTAGTGCCAACAGTACAGCAGGCAAGGTTAAGATAGGGATGTCCTGATGCCCTGATTATACACCTCGGGGAAAACGATATAGGAGCATACCCGCTCAGAGAGCTGGAAGAGAAAGTGGCAGAAGGAATGAGATGGTTAAAGGTAGCATGGCCATCAGTGCTGGTGATATCGTCCAACATAGTGTCAAGATTGTACTGGAGGAACTCGTATGCGAGTAAGGCGGGATATAGATCAAGGAGAAAGGTGAATCAGGTAGCAGCGAAGGTAATGAGGGAGATAGGGGGCATAGTGATGGAGCACCCACTGATAGCGGCAAAAAAAGAGGAGCTATTCAGGCAAGATGGTGTGCACTTGACGGATGAAGGGAATGACCAGATGCTGGCAGACATCAAAGGGATGTGCCAGGAGTTGGTAAAGGTAAGGAAAGGTCACAGAGGAGGAAAGGTGTTGGCCGAAAGAGAGGGGCTCTTTTGGTGGTGGGGAAGTTTTGGTCCGGCACGTGGGCGGGGCAGGATGGGGGGCAGGAGGATCCCGCGGCATACTCGGCCCGGAGGGGTGATCCGGTGGTCTATCTATGGGCGGGCTATGCCGTGGGTTCTCCCTCCTCCAACTGCCCTGCCAGGGGGAGGTAGTTGTGGTCACTCCCCCCTAGGCGTGGGTCCCAGAAAACTTCCTTGGTTAATGCAGTGGCATTATTTGGTTTTGAATTGGAATTATGGCTGAAATTTTGCATAAAGGTAGCAAAGTTCATTTAATTTAATAAATCGTGACCTTTCCACATTTCGCCATAACAACTGTGTCCGTGTTTATTTTAGATAAGAACTTAGATAAGAAGTGAAAGTGGGGACATGTGTTGGGAAGTGGGGTTATGGGTATTGGGTAAAGGAATGCAGCATCCTGACCTTAAATTAGTGTAGGGATCGAATGCGAAGGGAACGGCATAAGGGAGGGGCTGCTGGGCTGAACAATAGGTCTAGGTGTGCTGAATGGGGGGAAGCTGGGAGAGAGAGATAAGAGGAATAGTTGCTGGGGGCAATAGGTGGCCATTGGTCAGGGGAAAGGACAAGGGAGGGGCTGAGCAAAGGGTATATAAGGATGGGGCCAACAGGGAGCGCTCACTAAAAAAAATTATTTTGTTTCCCACCCTCCCACCCTTAGAGATGGCAGAGCATGATACAATAATCCGGAGATGTCACATCAAAAGATCAGTAACAGCACGGCTAAGGGCAGGACGTTAACTAATTGGTTGAGTCGCAGTAAGACCACCCGTGCTCCTCCATAAGGGGAAGAGAGCAGTGCAACCGAAGGGCAGCAGGTGACTTGGTGGTCTACGCTGGCTGGAGGATAAGAATACGGCAGCTGTATATATTGTTAGCAGGTTATACAATCGCAAGCAGGCGGGGAAGTTTTGGTCCGGCACGTGGACGGGGCAGAATGGGGGGCGGGAGGATCCCGCTGCATACTCGGCCCGGAGGGGTGATCTGGTGGTCTATCTAGGGGCGGGCTATGCCGTGGGTTCTCCCTCCTCCAACTGCCCTGCCAGGGTGGGTTAGTTGTGGTCACTCCCCCCTAGTCATGGGTTCCAGAAAACTTCCTTGGTTAATGCAGTGGCATTATTTGGTTTTGAATTGGAATTTTGGCTGAAATTTTGCATAAAGGTAGCACAATTCATTTAATTTAATAAATCGTGACCTTTCCACATTTCGCCATAACAACTGTGTCCGTGTGTTTATTTTAGATAAGAACTTAGATAAGAAGTGAAGGTGGGGACATGTGTTGGGAAGTGGGGTTATGGGTATTGGGTAAAGGAATGCAGCATCCTGACCTTAAGCTGTAGATATGTAATGTGTATAATGGTTTGTCTTCCTCTGAATCTGCATGTGGTAAAGCTGTAGATCTGTAATGTGTAGAATGGTTTGTCTTCCTCTGAATCTGCGTGTGGTGAAGCTGTAGATCTGTAATGTGTATAATGGTTTGTCTTCCTCTGAATCTGCGTGTGGTAAAGCTGTAGATCTGTAATGTGTAGAATGGTTTGTCTTCCTCTGAATCTGCGTGTGGTGAAGCTGTAGATCTGTAATGTGTATAATGGTTTGTCTTCCTCTGTATCTGTGTGTGGTAAAACTGTAGATCTGTAATGTGTATAATGGTTTGTCTGCCTCTGAAACAGTGTGTGGTAAAGCTGTAGATCTGTAATGTGTATAATGCTTTGTCTTCCTCTGTATCTGTGTGTGGTAAAGCTGTAGATCTGTAATGTGTATAATGGTTTGTCTTCCTCTGAAACAGTGTGTGGTAAAGCTGTAGATATGTAATGTGTATAATGGTTTGTCTCCTCTGTATCTGTGTGTGGTAAAGCTGTAGATCTGTAATGTGTATAAAGGTTTGTCTTCCTCTGAATCTGTGTGTGGTAGAGCTGTAGATCTGTAATGTGTATAATGGTTTGTCATCCTCTGAATCTGTGTGTGGTAAAGCTGTAGATCTGTAATCTGTATAATGGTTTGTCTTCCTCTGTATCTGTGTGTGGTAAAGCTGTAGATCTGTAATGTGTATAATGGTTTGTCTTCCTCTGTATCTGTGTGTGGTAAAGCTGTAGATATGTAATGTGTATAATGGTTTGTCTTCCTTTGTATCTGTGTGTGGTAAAGCTGTAGATTTGTAATGTGTATAATGCTTTGTCTTCCTCTGTATCTGTGTGTTAAAGCTGTAGATGTGTAAAGAGTATAATGGGTTGTCTTCCTCTGTATCTGTGTGTGGTAAAACTGTAGATGTGTAATGTGTATAATGGTTTGTCTTTCTCTGTATCTGTGTGTGGTAAAGCTGTAGATGTTTAATATGTATAATGGTGTGTCTTCCTCTGAATCTGTGTGTGGTAAAGCTGTAGATCTGTAATGTGTAAAATGGTTTGTCTTCCTCTGTATCTGTGTGTGGTAAAGCTGTAGATCTGTAATGTGTATAATGGTTTGTCTTCCTCTGTATCTGTGTGTGTTAAAGCTGTAGATATGTCATGTGTATAATGGTTTGTCTTCCTCTGAATCTGTGTGTGGTAAAGCTGTAGATGTGTAATGTGTATAATGCTTTGTCTTCTTCTGAATCTGTGTGTGGTAAAGCTGTAGATCTGTAATGTGTATAATGGTTTGTCTTCCTCTGTATCTGTGTGTGGTGAAGCTGTAGATCTGTAATGTGTATAATGGTTTGTCTTCCTCTGAATCTGTGTGTGGTAAAGCTGTATATCTGTAATGTGTATAATGGTTTGTCTTCCAGTGAATCAGTTTGTGGTAAATCTGTAGATCTGTAATGTGTATAATGGTTTGTCTTCCTCTGAATCTGTGTGTGGTAAAGCTGTACATCTGTAATGTGTATAATGGTTTGTCTTCCATTGAATCAGTTTGTGGTAAAGCTGTAAATCTGTAATGTGTATAATGGTTTGTCTTCCAGTGAATCAGTTTGTGGTAAAGCTGTAGATGTGTAATGTGTATAATGGTTTGTCTTCCTCTGTATCTGTGTGTGGTAAAGCTGTAGATCTGTAATGTGTATAATGGTTTGTCTTCCATTGAATCAGTTTGTGGTAAAGCTGTAAATCTGTAATGTGTATAATGGTTTGTCTTCCAGTGAATCAGTTTGTGGTAAAGCTGTAGATGTGTAATGTGTATAATGGTTTGTCTTCCTCTGTATCTGTGTGTGGTAAAGCTGTAGATCTGTAATGTGTATAATGGTTTGTCTTCCAGTGAATCAGTTTGTGGTAAAGCTGTAGATGTGTAATGTGTATAATGGTTTGTCTTCCTATGAATCAGTGTGTGGTAAAGCTGTAGACCTGTAATGTGTATAATGTTTTGTCTTCCTATGAATCTGTGTGTGGTAAAGCTGTAGATATGTAATGTGTATAATGGTTTGTCTTCCTCTGAATCAGTGTGTTGTAAAGCTGTAGATGTGTAATGTGTATAATGCTTTGTCTTCCTCTATATCTGTGTGTTAAAGCTGTAGATGTGTAATGTGTATAATGCTTTGTCTTCCTCTGAATCTGTGTGTGGTAAAGCTGTATATCTGTAATGTGTATAATGGTTTGTCTTCCTCTGAATCTGTTTGTGGTAAAGCTGTAGATCTGTAATGTGTATAATGGTTTGTCTTCCTCTGAATCTGTTTGTGGTAAAGCTGTAGATCTGTAATGTGTATAATGGTTTGTCTTCCTCTGTATCTGTGTGTGGTAAAGCTGTATATCTGTAATGTGTATAATGGTTTGTCTTCCTCTGTATCTGTGTGTGGTAAAACTGTAGATGTGTAATGTGTATAATGGTTTGTCTTCCTCTGAATCTGTGTATGGTAAAGCTGTAGATATGTAATGTGTATATTGGTTTGTCTTCCTCTGTATCTGTTTATGGTAAAGCTGTAGATCTGTAATGTGTATAATGGTTTGTCTTCCTCTGTATCTGTGTGTGGTAAAGCTGTAGATATGTAATGTGTATAATGGTTTGTCTTCCTCTGTATCTGTGTGTGGTAAAACGGGACATCCTAAAACATTTAATGTGAAAATGGCTTAATGTAGCTTAATCAGTAAAAATGGCCAAATGTTAATCAATTGCTGCATAATTTTGCACAACCCAAGATTTCCACTATCCAAGCCTATCCTATAAGTTTCATGGATTTTGGTTTCCCACAAGGCAAATGAGTGACATTAAGCTTGTTTTTTGGGGAGCTTAATGTGGCTTTACGTACAAAATTCAACTTAGACGTTAACCAATTTCCCCCAAGCTTCCCACAATACATTAATCTATCTATTCAAACATATTCTGAAAATTTCTGGACATTTGATAAAACATACCAAAAGTTATTCATATTTAACACATTTTTTACAATCCTAAAACATTGTGGCCCCTAGTTATCAAGCCGTCAACCTCAAATACGCTGGAATGCCGCAGCGTATTTGTGGCGAGGCTGATTCGCCTTAGTTATCAAGCCCTAGATACCGGCAAAAGTAGAATTTAGTGACGAAAGCTTCGATCCGCCGGACTCAGTCCGACACAGATCAATGCTTACGTCACTACAGATGTTCCGCACACAAGTGCAGCACAATCTGACTACTTTTGCTAGTTATCAAAAAACTAGCAGGTACGCTCGGCACTTTTACGGCCCAGCGTACCTGGTTTTGAAACCGCCGCCCTGGAGGCGGCGGATCCCATAGGAATCAATGGGAGTCTGACCATAGCGAAAGTTCATGTTCGCTGCTGCCAGACATCCCATTGATTCCTATGGGAAATGTCTGCACCTAACACCCTAACATGTAATCCGAGTCTAAACACCCCTAATCTGTCCCCCCCTACAACGCTGCAACTAAATAAAGTTATTACCCCCTAAACCGCCGCTCCCGGAGCCCACCGCCACTATAATAAATATGTTAACCCCTAAACGGCTGCTCCCGGAGCCCACCGCCACTATAATAAATATGTTAACCCCTAAACCGCCGTTCCCGGACACCGCCGTCACCTACATTATACCTATTAACCCTTATCCTGCCCCCCCTATACTGTCGCCACCTATAATAAAGTTATTAACCCCTATCTTGCCCCCCTACACCGCCGCCACTGTAATAAAATTATTAACCCCTAAACCTAAGTCTAACACTAACACTAACACCCCCCTAACTTAAATATTAATTAAATAAATCTAATATTTCTCTTATTAACTAAATTAATCCTATTTAAAACTAAATTCTTACTTTTAAAATAAACCCTAATATAGCTACAATATAAATAATAATTATATTGTAGCTATCTTAGGATTTATTTTTATTTTTCAGGCAACTTTGTATTTATTTTAACTAGGTACAATAGTTATTAAATAGTTATTAACTATTTAATAGCTTACCTAGCTAAAATAAAGAGAAATTAACCTGTAAAATAAAAACTAACCTAAGTTACAATTACACCTAACACTACACTATACTTTAATAAATTATTCCTATTTAAATCTAAATACTTACCTGTAAAATAAACCCTAAGATAGCTACAATGTAATTAATAATTACATTGTAGCTATTTTAGGATTTATATTTATTTTACAGGTAACTTTGTATTTATTTTAGCTAGTTAGAATAGTTATTAAATAGTTATTAACTATTTAACTTCAATCAATTGCCTTGAAACGTGGCACAAACTCAAACTTACCAGAATACTTTAATCTATCTATTCAAATATATTCTGAAAATGTCAGGACATTTGATAAAACATACCAAAAGTTATTCACATTTAGCTATTTTTTTACAATCCTAATACATTTAGGGGCCTATCTAACAAGCTTCGAATGGAGCTTGATGCCCTGTGTTTCTGGCGAGCCTGCAGACTCACCAGAAATAGCAGTTATGAAGCAGTGGTCACAAAGACCGCTGCTCCATAACCTGTCCGCCTGCTCTGAGCAGGCGGACAGACATTGCCAGAATTCAACCCGATTGAGTACGATCGGGTTGATTGACTATTGGCCGCGAGTCAGCAGGGGGCGGCGTTGCACCAGCAGCTCTTGTGAGCTGCTGGTGCAATGCTGAATATGGAGAGTGTATTGCTCTCCGTATTCAGCGAGGTCTGGCGGACCTGATCCGCACTGTCAGATCAGGTCCGCCAGACTTTGTTAAATAGAGGCCATAATGTGAGCAGCTTAATGTAAAAAGAGCTTGATGTACCAAAATTCACCTAAACATCAATCAATTGCCTTGAAGCTTGGCACAAACTCACCGCTAGATTTAGAGTTCTGCGGCCAAAGGGGTGCGTTAGCTACGCATGCTTTTTTTCCCCCACACCTTTTAAATACTACTGGTATTTAGAGTTCACAGAAGGGATGCGTTAGGCTCCAAAAAGGGAGCGTAGAGCATAATTTACCGCCACTGCAACTCTCAATACCAGCGGTGCTTACGGACGCGGCCAGCTTCAAAAACGTGCTCGTGCACGATTCCCCCATAGGAAACAATGGGGCCGTTTGAGCTGAAAAAAAAACCTAACACCTGCAAAAAAGCAGCGTTCAGCTCCTAACGCAGCCCCATTGTTTCCTATGGGGAAACACTTCCTAAGTCTGCACCTAACACCCTAACATGTACCCCGAGTCTAAACACCCCTAACCTTACACTTATTAACCCCTAATCTGCCATCCCCGCTATCACTGACCCCTGCATATTATTATTAACCCCTAATCTGCCGCTCCGTACACCGCCACAACCTACATTATCCCTATGTACCCCTAATCTGCTGCCCCTAACACCGCCGACCCTTATATTATATTTATTAACCCCTAATCTGCCCCCCCCAACGTCGCCGCCACCTACCTACAATTATTAACCCCTAATCTGCCGACCGGACCTCACCGCTACTATAATAACTAACACTAACACTCCCTTAAGTTAAATATAATGTAAATCTAACAAAATAAAATAAATCTTATTAAATAAAGTAATCCTATTTAAAGCTAAATACTTACCTGTAAAATAAACCCTAATATAGCTACAATATAAATAATAATTATATTGTAGCTATTTTAGGATTAATATTTATTTTACAGGCAACTGTGTATTTATTTTAACTAGGTACAATAGCTATTAAATAGTTAATAACTATTTAATAGCTACCTTGTTAAAATAATTACAAAATTACCTGTAAAATAAATCCTAACCTAAGTTACAAATACACCTAACACTACACTATCAATAAATTAATTAAATAAAATACCTACAATTATCTACAACTAAACCTAACACTACACTATCAATAAATTAATTAAATAAAATACCTACAAATAAATACAATTAAATAAACTAACTAAAGAACAAAAAAGAAAAAAAGAACTAAGTTACAAAAAAGAAAAAAATAATTTACAAACATTATAAAATATTACAACAATTTTAAGCTAATTACACCTACTCTAAGCCCCCTAATACAATAACAAAGCCCCCCAAAATAAAAATATGCCCTACCCTATTCTAAAATAAAAATTGAAAAGCTCTTTTACCTTACCAGCCCTTAAAAGGGCCTTTTGCGGGGCATGCCCCAAAGAATTCTGCTCTTTTGCCTGTAAAAAAAACATACAATACCCCCCCAACATTACAACCCACCACCCACATACCCCTAATCTAACCCAAACCCCCCTTAAATAAACCTAACACTAAGCCCCTGAAGATCTCCCTACCTTATCTTCACCATGCCGGGTATCACTGATCCATCCAGAAGAGGCTCCGAAGTCTTCATCCAAGCCCAAGTGGGGGCTGAAGAGGTCCATCATCGGGCTGAAGAGGTCCATCATCCAGCTGAAGTCTTGATCCAAGCGGGGGCTGAAGAGGTCCATCATCGGGCTGAAGAGGTCCATCATCCGGCTGAAGTTTTGATCCAAGCGGGGGCTGAAGAGGTCCATCATCGGGCTGAAGTCTTCTATCAAGCGGCATCTTCAATCTTCTTTCTTCCGGATCCATCTTCATCCCGCCGACGTGGAACATCCATCCTGGCCAACGACTTCCCGACAAATGACGGTTCCTTTAAGGGACGTCATCCAAGATGGCGTCCCTCGAATTCCGATTGGCTGATATGATTCTATCAGCCAATCGGTATTAAGCTAGGAAAAATCTGATTGGTTGATTGAATCAGCCAATCCGATTCAAGTTCAATCGGATTGGCTGATCCAATCAGCCAATCAGATTGAGCTCGCATTCTATTGGCTGTTCCGATCAGCCAATAGAATGCAAGCTCAATCTGATTGGCTGATTGGATCAGCCAATCGGATTGAACTTGAATCTGATTGGCTGATTCCATCAGCCAATCAGAATTTTCCTACCTTAATTCCGATTGGCTGATAGAATCCTATCAGCCAATCGGAATTCGAGGGACGCCATCTTGGATGACGTCCCTTAAAGGAACCGTCATTCGTCGGGAAGTCGTCAGCCAGGATGGATGTTCCGTGTCGGCGAGATGAAGATGGATCCGGAAGAAAGAAGATTGAAGATGCCGCTTGATAGAAGACTTCAGCCAGATGATAGACCTCTTCAGCCCCCACTTGGATCAAGACTTCAGCCGGATGATGGACCTCTTCAGCCGGATGATGGACCTCTTCAGCCCCCGCTTGGATCAAGACTTCAGCCGGATGATGGACCTCTTCAGCCGGATGATGGACCTCTTCAGCCCCCGCTTGGGCTTGGATGAAGACTTCAGAGCCTCTTCTGGACGGATCGGTGATACCCGGCGTGGTGAAGATAAGGTAGGGAGATCTTCAGGGGCTTAGTGTTAGGTTTATTTAAGGGGGGTTTGGGTTAGATTAGGGGTATGTGGGTGGTGGGCTGTAATGTTGGGGGGGTATTGTATGCTTTTTTTTACAGGCAAAAGAGCAGAATTCTTTGGGGCATGCCCGCAAAAGGCCCTTTTAAGGGCTGGTAAGGTAAAAGAGCTTTTCAATTTTTATTTTAGAATAGGGTAGGGCATTTTTTTATTTTGGGGGCTTTGTTATTTTATTAGGGGGCTTAGAGTAGGTGTAATTAGCTTAAAATTGTTGTAATATTTTTATAATGTTTGTAAATTATTTTTTTATTTTTTGTAACAGTTCTTTTTTTATTTTTTGTACTTTAGTTAGTTTATTTAATTGTATTTATTTGTAGGTATTTGTATGTAATTAATTTATTGATAGTGTAGTGTTAGGTTTAATTGTAGATAATTGTAGGTATTTTATTTAATTAATTTATTGATAGTGTAGTGTTAGGTGTATTTGTAACTTAGGTTAGGATTTATTTTACAGGTAATTTTGTAATTATTTTAACAAGGTAGCTATTAAATAATTATTAACTATTTAATAGCTATTGTACCTAGTTAAAATAAATACAAAGTTGCCTGTAAAATAAATATTAATCCTAAAATAGCTACAATATAATTATAATTTATATTGTAGCTATATTAGGGTTTATTTTACAGGTAAGTATTTAGCTTTAAATAGGATTAATTTATTTAATAAGATTTATTTTATTTCGTTAGATTTAAATTATATTTAACTTAAGGGGGTGTTAGTGTTAGGGTTAGACTTAGCTTTAGGGGTTAATACATTTATTATAGTAGCGGTGAGGTCCGGTCGGCAGATTAGGGGTTAATAATTGTAGGTAGGTGGCGGCGACGTTGGGGGCGGCAGATTAGGGGTTAATAAATATAATATAGGGGTCGGCGGTGTTAGGGGCAGCAGATTAGGGGTACATAGGGATAATGTAGGTTGCGGCGGTGTGCGGTCGGCAGATTAGGGGTTAAAAAATGTATTAGAGTGGCGGCGATGTGGGGGGCCTCGGTTTAGGGGTACATAGGTAGTTTATGGGTGTTAGTGTACTTTAGAGCACAGTAGTTAAGAGCTTTATGAACCGGCGTTAGCCCAGAAAGCTCTTAACTCCTGGCTTTTTGCTGCGGCTGGAGTTTTGTCGTTAGAGTTCTAACGCTCACTTCAGCCAAGACTCTAAATACCGGCGTTAGAAAGATCCCATTGAAAAGATAGGATACGCAAATGGCGTAGGGGGATCTGTGGTATGGAAAAGTCGCGGCTGCAAAGTGAGCATTAGACCCTTTCCTGACTGACTCTAAATACCAGCGGGCGTCCAAAACCAGCGTTAGGAGCCCCTAACGCTGGTTTTGATGGCTAACACAGAACTCTAAATCTAGGCGTCAGTTTGTCACTTTCCAAAAATATCCTAGAAATTTCATGGTATTTGGTTTCCCACAAGGCAAATGAGTGACATTAAGCTTGTTTTTTGGGGAGCTTAATGTGGCTTAACGTACAAAATTGAACTTAGATCTTAATCAATTTCCCCCAAACTTCTCACAATACATTAATCTATCTATTCAAACATATTCTGAAAATTTCAGGAAATTTGATAAAACATTTATTTATTTATTTATTTATAAAATATTTTACCAGGAAGGATACATTGAGATTTCTCTCATTTTCAAGTATGTCCTGGGACCACAAAACATTGCATTGATACAATAGTGTACAATAAAATACAAAAACAATCATAATACACAATTTATGCAAACATTTAACATAGAACTAGTAGGAAATATTTAATCAACCATTACAGGCACATTCTGTTTTGAGATATGTAGAGAGGGATCTCTTAAAGGCTATTAGGCTTGGGGAAGTTTTTAAAGTGTGAGGAGGTCATTTCATAATTGTGGCACTCTGTAGGAAAAGGAGGATCGAGCTTCTTTCCTTTTGTATTGAGGCAAGCTAAATAATGTGCTGTTATTGGATCGGAGGTTATAGGAGGTGGGAATAGCAGGGTAGAGCATTCTGCTCAGGTAGGGTGGGAGTTTCCCAGAAAGGCTCTTAAACACAATGCAGGAAAGATGGAGGGTGCATCTGGATTCCAGCGACAGCCAATATAGTTCTTTCAGCATGTCACAATGGTGGGTCCTGTAGTTACATTGTAGCACAAAGCGGCAGAACGAGTTATACAACGTATTAAGTTTATTAAGATGAGTTTGCGGTGCAGGTGAATATACTATGTCCCCATAATCCATGATAGACATCAACATTTGCTGTACAATCTTTTCCTTTACTGTAGGGCTGAGGCAGGATTTGTTTCTGTACAGGTTACCTAGTTTTGGATAAAGTTTAGATGCAAGTTTTTCTATGTGGAGGCCAAAAGATAGATTGGGGTCTAACAACATACCCAAGTATTTAAAAGAGTGGACTGCGGTCAGCGTGCAATTGGATTTTGTTTTGATGCGAAGATGGGAATTTTGTAATTTGTGTAATTTAGGTCCCGTTCCAAAGTTCATTTGTCAGTGTTTAGGAAGAGTTTGTTTTTTGAGATCCACTTTTCTACCTCTGTGAACTGGTCTTGGAGCACTGCTTCAAGCTGCGACAGATCGGAATTGTTTGCATCGATTACCGTGTCATCTGCGTACATGTGTACAGTTGAGGATTTGCAGACATTAGGCAGATCATTTGTAAATAATGTGAATAGTAGGGGGCCGAGAATGGAACCTTGGGGTACACCACACGTGACTGGGAGAGGGAGGGAGTTGCTGTCAGAAATGGAGACATATTGTGATCAATCCGATACATATGATCGAAACCAGGTTAACGGACGATCAGCAATACCAGAGTTTTTTATTTTGAGCAGTAGTATGCTGTGGTCTACTGTGTCAAAGACCTTTGCAAAATCAAGGAAAATAGCTCCAGTTAGGTCTCCTTGTTCCATGCCAGTTTGGATGTCGTTGCAAACTTTTAGGAGGGCAGTTGTAGTGGAGTGATTCGGGCGAAAACCTGATTGATAAGGGGTCAGATAGTTAGTTTGTTGGTAATACTCACATAATTGCGTATGGACGCATTTTTCTAAGATTTTTGACAATACTGGGAGCAAAGATATGGGGCGATAATTAGAAACCAAGGTTAACTCCTCACTTTTATGGATAGGCACTACTCTTGCAGTTTTCCAAAGTTTGGGTATATATCCAGACACCAAAAATTCGTTAATTTGGGTTGTGAACGGTTCAGCAATTGCCGGCGCACTGAGCTTCAACAGCATTGCTGGGATTTGATCAGGTCCAGACTGGTTTTTGATTTTTAGATTATTAAGGTGTTTCTTAACGACATTGATGGGTACAGGTCTAAAATTGAACTTCTCTATATTGGGTCTTTGCTGATTTAGTGGGGCCTGATCCACATTTGTAGTTTCAGGATGCGTGTCATTTATTAGTTTGTCAATCAGGGTGGTGGAGCATCCGACAAAATAACTATTAAAGGCATTTGCTACTTCTAAGGGGAGTTGCAGGGTATGGTTGTACACAGTGACAGTGGGGGGTTGGGAGTAGATTGGAGGATTTTGTAAGTTATTTATTAGTTTCCAAAACATTCTAGGGTTTAATATGTTATTGTTCAGATTTTCACAGAAATATTGGGCCTTGGACAATTTTGTTTGTTTAGAGCATATATTTCGCCATTTTCTATATACACAGTGATCGTTCATAGAGCCTGTATGTTTGAATTTTGACCACAATGAATCACGAAACTGGTACATTTGAATGAGGTCAGCTATCTTCCATAGGCTACCTGTTTGCATAGCAGTGGTACAGCTGAGATGAATGTCTGTATTTTCTTATTAAGACTGGGGTAGATTATGCTTTTAAAATCAGGCTGAATGAGAGAGATATATTAGCGTCAGATTGGCCTGCAAAAGTTTAAAGGAATGGGGAGGTACTATGTCTATGGACATTTGAGCTAAGGGTCATTTAAGCAAACACAGGGAAAGTTGAAAATTACAGAGATAAGACAGAGGTATTCATGCAGGGGAATAGCCCATTAAACAAAGTTCAAAAAAGATATATGGGCCTTAACTAGTTAAACTAACTTTTAACATAATGGTCAGACATAATGGTGACAAAATATGCATTTAAAATTATCAAAACAAAGCAAAAAAAACAAAACAAAAACAATATATATAGAAATACACACATCAGAAAATAACAGAGTAGGTAAAATAAAGTGATATTACTATCTTCCATAGACTACCTGTTTGCATAGCAGTGGTACAGCTGAGATGAATGTCTGTATTTTCTTATTAAGACTGGGGTAGATTATGCTTTTAAAATCAAGCTGTTTGCATAGCAGTGGTACAGCTGAGATGAATGTCTGTATTTTCTTATTGAGACTAGGGTAGATTATCATACCAAAAGTTATTCGCATTTAACAATTTTTTTAAAATCCTAAAACATTTAATGTGAGCAGCTTAATGTAAAAAGAGCTTAATGCACCAAAATTCACCTAAACATCAATCAATTGCCTTGAAACTTGGCACAAACTCAGTTTGTCACTTTCCAAACCTATACTAGAAGTTTCATGGTATTTGGTTTCCCACAAGGCAAATGAGTGACATAAGGCGTGTTTTTTGAGGAGCTTATTGTGGCTTAACGTACAAAATTGAACTTAGATGCTAGCCAATTTCCCCCAAACTTCTCACAATACATTAATTTATCTATTCAAACATATTCTGAAAATTTCAGGACATTTGATAAAACATACC
Organism: Bombina bombina; assembly: GCF_027579735.1. NCBI lineage: Eukaryota > Metazoa > Chordata > Amphibia > Anura > Bombinatoridae > Bombina > Bombina bombina. Next base: position 21,016,924 of record NC_069501.1, on the reverse strand, counting down.
AAAAGTTATTTGCATTTAACAGTTTTTTTATAATCCTAAAACATTTAATGTGAGCAGCTTAACCCCTTAATGACCAAGGACGTACGCCACACGTCCTCAAAAAAAATACAGTGTGGCGTACGTCCTTGGTCTGGAAAGCAGCTGGAAGCGATCCTGCTCGCTTCCAGCTGCTTTCCGGTTATTGCAGTGATGCCTCGATATGGAGGCATCCTGCAATAACCCCCCTTGGCCATCCGATGCAGAGAGAGCCACTCTGTGGCCCTCTCTGCACCGGACATCGGTGGCCGGTATCGTTGGTGGGTGGGAGCAAGTCTGGGAGGCGGGTGGGCGGCCATCAATGTGCCGAGTGGAGGGAAGGGGGGCGGGATCGGGGGCGGAACAGTCGGGAGCGCGCACGGGAGCGCGCGCGTGCACGGGGGGCGGCGGGCGGGCGCGTGCACGGGGCGGGAGCGGGAGGGAACCGCTACACTACAGAAAAAGAAAGCTGTTAAAAGTTAAAATAAAAAGTTTTTAAAGTTAGAAATAAACAGCTAAGGGATCTGGAAGGGGTGGGGGGTTGGTCTTGGGGGGGGGGGGAAAGCTACACTACAGAAAAGGGCATTTTTTTAAAAAAAAAGGCACATTTGTTACTAAACTGGGTACTGGCAGACAGCTGCCAGTACCCAAGATGGCACCCATTAAGGCAGAGGGGGAGGGTTAGAGAGCTGTTTGGTGGGGGATCAGTGAGGTTGGGGACTAAGGGGGGATCCTACACAGCAGCATATGTAAATATGCCACAAAAAAAACAAAAAAAAGCCCAAGTATAGCTTTTATTTTAGTACTGGCAGAGTTTCTGCCAGTACTTAAGATGGCGGGGACAATTGTGGGGTGGGGGAGGGAAGAGAGCTGTTTGGGAGGGATCAGGGGGTCTCATGTTTCAGGTGGGAGGCTGAGCTCTACACTAAAGCTAAAATTAACCCTGCAAGCTACATAATTAACCCCTTCACTGCTAGCCATAATACACGTGTGAAATGCAGCAGCATTTGGCGGCCTTCTAAATACCAAAAAGCAACGCCAAAGCCATATATGTCTGCTATTTCTGAACAAAGGGGATCCCAGAGAAGCATTTACAACCATTTGTGCCATGATTTCAGTGAGAAACCTAAAATTGTGAAAAATGTAACGTTTTTTTTAATTTGATCGCATTTGGCGGTGAAATGGTGGCATGAAATATACCAAAATTGGCCTAGATCAATACTTGGGGTTGTCTACTACACTACACTAAAGCTAAAAGTATCCCTAAAAGCTCCCTACATGCTCCATAATTAACCCCTTCACTGCTGGGCATAATACACGTGTAGTGCGCAGTGGCATTTAGCAGCCTTCTAATTACTAAAAAGCAACGCCAAAGCCATATATGTCTGCTATTTCTGAACAAAGGGGATCCCAGAGAAGCATTTACAACCATTTAAGCCATAATTGCACACGCTGTTTGTAAATAATTTCAGTGAGAAACCAAAAGTTTGTGAAAAAATTAGTAAAAAAGTGAACGATTTTTTGTATTTAATCGCATTTGGCGGTGAAATGGTGGCATGAAATATACCAAAATGGGCCTAGATGAATACTTTGGGATGTCTACTAAAAAAAATATATATACATGTCAATGGATATTCAGAGATTCCTGAAAGATATCAGTGTCCCAATGTAACTAGCACTAATTTTGAAAAATAATGGTTTGGAAATAGCAAAGTGCTACTTGTATTTATGGCCCTATAACTTACAAAAAAAGCAAAGAACATGTAAACATTGGGTATTTCTAAACTCAGGACAAAATTTAGAAACTATTTAGCACGTTGTTTTTTGGTGGTTGTAGATGTGTAACAGATTTTGGGGGGCAAAGTTAGAAAAAGTGTGTTTTTTTCAATTTTTTCCTCATATTTTATAATTTTTTTTATAGTAAATTATAAGATATGATGAAAATAATGGTATCTTTAGAAAGTCCATTTAATGGCGAGAAAAACGGTATAGAATATGTGTGGGTACAGTAAATGAGTAAGAGGAAAATTACAGCTAAACACAAACACCGCAGAAATGTAAAAATAGCCTTGGTCCCAAACGGACAGAAAATGGAAAAGTGCTGTGGTCATTAAGGGGTTAATGTAAAAAGAGCTTAATGTACCAAAATTCACCACAACTTCAATCAATTGCCTTGAAACTTGGCACAAACTCAGTTTTTCACTTTCCAAACCAATCCTAGAAGTTTCATGGATTTTGTTGTCCCACAAGGCAAATGAGTGGCATTAAGCTTGTTTTTGGGGAGCTTAATGTGGCTTAATGAGTAAAAAAGTGGCCAAATGTTAATCAATTGCTGCATAATTTTGCACAACCCAAGATTTCCACTATCCAAGCCTATCCTAGAAGTTTCATGGTATTTGGTTTTCCACAAGGCAAATGAGTGACATTAAGCTTGTTTTTTGGGGAGCTTAATATGGCTTAACGTACAAAATTGAACTTAGATGTTAACCAATTTCCCCCAAACTTACCACAATACATTAATCTATATATTCAAACATTCTGAAAATGTCAGGACATTTGATAAAACATACCAAAAGTTATTCACATTTAACTATTTTTTTAACAATCCTAAAACATTTAATGTGAGCAGCTTAATAAAAGAGCTTAATGTACCAAAATTCACCTAAACATCGATCAATTGCCTTGAAACTTGGCACAAACTCAGATTGTCACTTTCCAAACCTATCCTAGAAGTTTCATGGTATTTAGTTTCCCACAAGGCAAATGAGTGACATTAAGCTTTTTTTGGGAGGAGCTTAATGTGGCTTAACGTACAAAATTGTACTTAGATCTTTACCAATTTCCCCCAAACTTCTCACAATACATTAATCTATCTATTCAAACATATTCTGAACATTTCAGGAAATTTGATGAAACATTACAAAAGTTATTTGCATTTAACAATTTTTTCTACAATCCTAAAACATTTAATGTGAGCAGCTTAATGTAAAAAGAGCTTAATGTACCAAAATTCACCTATAGGCCGAAACGTACATCTGGGGTTTTCCCGTTTCTCTCATTCGGAGAGGAATTGCCTGGTATTTCGGTGCTGGACTGTACTGTGAAGTCAGGATCAGACTGATATGCTACAGGAAAGTTCTTCTCTGTGAAAGGCACATATTGAGCAAAAAGAGGCTGCTTCTAGGGTGGTAACTATCCATAGAACAAGCTATTATGCTATTGTTCGTTCCCAGGTTGAGCGCTTCTCTCTTTTTATTTATGCAAATTATGACACTTAGGGAAGTCTCCCTAAGTGTGATGCGGGAATCCAGACGTGGACCCGTTGCTCAGTGTGCCTAGAGGGATATGGCTGCACCTCACTGATGAGGCCCACAATAGGCCGAAACGTACGTCTGGGGTTTTGCTGTTTCTCTCGTTCAGAGAGGGATTGCCTGGTATTTCGGGGCTGGACTGCACTGTTAAGTCAGGATCAGACTGATATGCTACAGGAAAGTTCTTCTCTGTGAAAGGCACATATTGAGCAAAAAGAGGCTGCTTCTAGGGTGGTAACTATCCATAGAACAAGCTATTATGCTATTGTTCGTTCCCAGGTTGAGCGCTTCTCTCTTTTTATTTATGCAAATTATGACACTTAGGGAAGTCTCCCTAAGTGTGATGCGGGAATCCAGACGTGGACCCGTTGCTCAGTGTGCCTAGAGGGATATGGCTGCACCTCACTGATGAGGCCCACAATAGGCCAAAACGTACGTCTGGGGTTTTGCCGTTTCTCTCGTTCAGAGAGGGATCGCCTGGTATTTCGGTGCTGGACTGTACTGTGAAGTCAGGATCAGACTGATATGCTACAGGAAAGTTCTTCTCTGTGAAAGGCACATATTGAGCAAAAAGAGGCTTCTTCTAGGGTGGTAACTAGCCATAGAACAAGCTATTATGCTATTGTTCGTTCCTAGGTTGAGCGCTTCTCTCTTTTTATTTATGCAATTTATGACACTTAGGGAGGTCTCCCTAAGTGTGATGCGAGAATCCAGACGTGGACCCGTTGCTCAGGGTGCCTAGAGGGATATGGCTGCACCTCAGTGACGAGGCCCACAATAGGCCGAAATGTACGTCTGGGGTTTTGCCATTTCTCTCTTTCAGCGAGGGATCGCCTGGTATTTCGGTGCTGGACTGTACTGTGAAGTCAAGATCAGACTGATATGCTACAGGAAAGTTCTTCTCTGTGAAAGGCACATATTGAGCAAAAAGAGGCTGCTTCTAGGGTGGTAACTAGCCATAGAACAAGCTATTATGCTATTGTTCGTTCCCAGGTTGAGCGCTTCTCTCTTTTTATTTATGCAAATTATGACACTTAGGGAAGTCTCCCTAAGTGTCAGGAATATACTCTATTCCTCCCACCTATGACATCAGCCTCACTCTGAATCTATAAATCCTAACAACACCCTGTTCCTAGTGCTTAGTAATTTAGACTCCATGTTCACAGTAGTCTCTAGAACCTGAGCTCTCAACAGTATTATCTTTGATTCCTGATCTCTTCTAAAATTCTGGATAAGCACCTGCATTTCTCATAAGAATCCTCAGAATCACATTACCAAATTCCAAGTGAATCCGTTTCCACAGGATTGCTTCATTACAGTTTCATCTGCCTTTGTTGATCTGGGAATACTACATTTGCCATTGATCTGTGCACTCAGTATCAGCCAATCATTTAAGCCGCTCAATTGACTATTTCGGATTACAAAACTACCACATATGTTTTCTCAAATCGCTACATTTACTTACAGTTTGTAGCGAGGATCGGCGTGTGACGTCACCTGTCACTCTTGCCGAACACACACGGCTCACGCCCACTAGTCTCCGCATAGTAAGGAACTGCAGGAGCAGTTCTCATGGACAACAGCGATTCTGCTCGCTGAGCAGACAAGTTTCTCTAAATTCTTTTGGCACTCCAAGAATTGTACAGACTCACAGAACCTTAACGGCTGTACCTATTCAGAACGGAACTTTCCTTTTCGTAGAGCTTATAAAGAATCTGATAAATAAAATCATCCTGTCTATCCTGTTGTAATACCTGAAGTATTACCTGTCACTCAGTCTCTCTATATGAGAATCCTTTGCTCCGATATTACACCGCATTATTGAAGTATGTTGAGGGTTGAATAACTATATTATTTCAACCCTTCTTATTCCTGAATAATTCCACTTAAGGAAACAGCTATTAATAATCAATATAATAGTTAATTCTTAAAGTGGTACAAACTTAATTAAGTCTACAGTTGTGTTCTGTAAAAAACGTTACAGGAAACAACCTCCCTGGTCTGGGATACATTTTCCTGACATATTACTAAGCCAAGATGACTACAGAACCAGTAGACTTACCCCAGTTTGTTTACTCTCTCTCTCAGAGAGTTGATCAAATGGGAACAGCATTAAGGGAATTAGAGCTGGAGAATCAATCCCTAAGGAGATTCATACATGATTCAATTGCTCCAAAACCAGATCCAATCCCTGAACCAACAGTCTCTCTACCAGAACCCTTTTCAGGCAATAGGAAATTATATCGACAGTTTAAGACTGCATGTCATTTATTATTTGGGTTGAAACCTAAGACTTATTGCACTGAAAGGGTTAAAGTCCTAACAGTGATCTCTTTCCTTCGGGGTGAACCCCGTGTGTGGGCAGATGCATCCTTCGAGACTAACCAACCCATTCTGGCATCTTTGGATGATTTCTTTTCTCAGATGGATGAGTTGTACTTGGACTCTGATGCTCAGCTTTCAGCAGAGACCTCAATGAGAAACTTGAGACAAGGCAAACGTCTCGTTGAGGATTACATAACTGAGTTCAAGCAGTATGCCAGGGATTCTCAATGGAACCCCATAGCTCTCTGTAATCAGTTTCGTTTTGGCCTAGCAGAGAACATCAAAGATGAGTTGGCAAGAACCGAATTACCGAAAACATTGGAAGCACTTATGACTCTCGTCATCCAAATAGACAGACGTCTAAGAGAGAGGAAGTCAGAGAGGGGTCATACTGACCAGGTACCAAAACCAACACAATCTTCATATCCATCTTTTCAATCGAGACCAGGACCTGAACCTATGGAAGTAGGCTTAGCAAGAGCTCCACTAACTTTGCAGGAAAGAACTAGGAGGAGATTAAACTCGCTCTGCATGTACTGTGCCAATTCCTCCCATGCTGTTGCTGACTGTCCATTACTTTCAAAGGCAAAGAAAAGTAAGTGTTTTTCTTTATCAGCTACACAGACTCCTACCTTGACACACACTTACTGCAAACTCTCTATCTTTTTACAGTGGGACCAGCGAAGCCTACCCTCTGAAGCAATCATTGACACAGGCGCATATGGGAATTTTCTCAATGTAGCTATTGTAAAAAGTAATAAAATTCCATGTGTGATTAAGCATTCACCAGTTGCTGTGCGAGTTATTGATGGGTCTTCTATTGCTAGTGGTCCTATAACACATCAAACCATTCCTCTCTTAGTTACTACTTCAACCGGTCATACTGAATTAATAGAGTTTGATGTTATTCCATCTCCACTTTTTCCTATTGTTTTAGGTTTAGCTTGGTGCAGGAAACATCAACCTTCTATAGAATGGAGTACATTGAAGGTTGTTTTGAATTCAACTTTTTGCCAACAACATTGTGTTCCGAAAACCACTCTTCTTTCGGTCGCACCAGATGTACCCCATTTGCCAGAGGTTTACGCCGATTTTAAAGACGTTTTTAGTAAAGTAGAGGCAGAATCACTTCCACCCCATCGGATATACGATTGTCCAATAGACATAAAACCCGGTTCTTCCATTCCTTATGGTCGCCTGTATCCATTATCCGCTCCAGAACTGGAACATCTCAAGCTGTACCTAGATGAGAATCTCCGAAAAGGCTTCATTCGACCATCAACTTCCTCTGCAGGCGCTGGGATGTTTTTCGTGAAAAACAAAGACGGATCACTTCGACCCATCATCGATTACAGGGACTTAAACCAACGCACGATAAAGAATAGATACCCCCTTCCACTGATCCCTGAATTGATAGAACGACTCCAACATGCCACCATCTTTACCAAGCTTGACTTGAGAGGAGCATACAATCTTGTTAGAATCCGTGAAGGAGATGAATGGTTAACCGCCTTCAGAACAAGGTATGGTCTCTTCGAGTATCTGGTTATGCCTTTTGGTCTCTGCAATGCCCCAGGAACATTCCAGCATTTTATCAATGATGTATTCAGAGACCTACTTGATGTCTGCCTGGTCATATACCTTGACGACATTCTCATCTATTCAAGTTCTTTTGACAATCACATAAAAGATGTTCGTCGAGTTCTTTCACGACTCCGTACCCATAGTTTGTATGCAAAACTTGAAAAATGTCAGTTCCACACTGATACCATCTCATTTCTTGGGTACAACATCTCTCCAAATGGGATCAGTATGCAGGAAGACAAAGTTGAGGCCATAAGAAATTGGGTTACCCCCAAAAACAGAAAACAGCTTCAACGTTTTTTAGGTTTCGCTAATTATTATCGAAAGTTTGTTAGAAACTTTTCAACTATTGCCAAGCCTTTAACTCAGCTTACAAGTACCCTCAGCAGATTTCATTGGTCTAAGGAAGCCTCCACAGCATTTGATCTACTCAAACAAAAAGTCACTTCAGCACCGATTCTCCATTTCCCCAATGCTGACTATCAATATATTCTTGAAGTCGACGCCTCTGACTTTGCCGTAGGAGCAATACTATCACAGAAGTCCTCTCCCACTGAACCAATGTATCCAGTTGCTTTTTACTCAAAAGTCATGACTTCCCCAGAAAGAAACTATCCAATTGGGGAAAAGGAACTGTTGGCGATTAAAAAGGCATTGGAAAACTGGAGACATCTACTTGAGGGTACCAAATTGCCCATCATCATCTTCACAGATCATAAAAATCTCGCTTATTTACAAACTAATAAAACACTCTCTGCTAGACAAATGCGCTGGAATCTCTTCTTCACTAGATTTAACTTCCACATCGTATACAGGCCGTCTTCCAAAAATGGTAAGGCAGATGCTTTGTCAAGAAAAGACGACCCTCCAGAATACATTCCTGATTGCACTTCTATAATTCCCACTCAAAATTTCATTGGTTTAACTCCTTTTCTATTTAAGGCTTTCAAGGACTCCTACACCTCCGATGAGAATATTCATTATCACAACCTTAAGTCCGGTTCAAATGGCTTGTTTTACTATAACGAGAAACTGTATGTACCACAAAGTATAAGACCGCTTCTCTTACAATTACATCATGAGACCCCCCTTGCTGGACATCCAGGTGAAAGAAGAACTAAGGAAACCATCAGTAGAATGTATTGGTGGCCGTCAATGTCAAAATCCATAAAGGATTACATTAAGACTTGCACTATTTGTGCCACTTCCAAGGCAAGCAAATCAGCACCTTATGGCACACTCATCTCATTACCTGTCCCTTTCCATCCATGGCAACATATTTCTCTCGACTTTATAGTTGAGCTTCCACTCTCATCCGGAATGAATACCATTATGGTGGTAATCGATCTCTTCACCAAAATGGCCCATTTCGTACCATTTCATAAGTTACCAACAGCCTCAGAAACAGCTACGTTATTTCTCTCGAATGTTGTTCGCCTCCATGGTCTACCGAAGGTTATGACTTCTGATCGAGGAACTCAATTCACCTCTCGTTTCTGGAGATCCCTTACTGCACTTTTGCAGATAGACCACCGATTCACTACAGCATTCCATCCGCAAACAAATGGACAGGTAGAAAGGGTGAACCAATGGTTAGAACAATACATTCGTTGTTATTGTTCCAATCAGCAAGAAGATTGGTTTACCTATTTACCCACAGCAGAATTTGCCTTCAACAATTCGGAAAATTCCACAACCCAAATGTCACCATTTTTCGCCACGTATGGCTTTCATCCGAATTCTTACCCTACCTCGGACCTCTCTGATATAAGCACATCATGTGGTCCGAGTGCTATAGACTTTACTGCCAACCATCGCAATATCTTCAATACATTGAAGGAGAACATCTCTAAGTCCCAAGAAAAACATCAACATTATTATAACCTACGCAGAAGACCTTCTCCCACATATTCGACTGGAGACCTGGTTTGGTTATCAACAAAAAACCTAAAATTAAGCGTTCCCAGTAAAAAGCTGGGTGGGTTATTTGTTGGTCCATTCCCAATCATTAAAATTGTTAATCCTAATGCTGTTACCCTTCATCTGCCAGATACTATGAAGGTCCACCCGACCTTTCATGTATCTCTACTCAAACCTCACGTCCCTATGAGGAATCAGGACATCGTACTTCCCCCACCATCAACAACTCAATCGTCCGAAGAATTTGATGTCGCTTCAATTTTGGATTCTAGGTTCCACAAAGGGAAGTTGCAATATCTCGTCAGATGGCTTGGATATTCCTCTGACGAGGACTCTTGGGAACCCTCTGATCAAGTGCATGCGCCTCGGAAGGTCTCTCTGTTCCATCGGCGCAATCCGGATCGTCCTGGTCCTTGACGTCTATTGTCTTCCCTGGGGGGGGGAGATGTCAGGAATATACTCTATTCCTCCCACCTATGACATCAGCCTCACTCTGAATCTATAAATCCTAACAACACCCTGTTCCTAGTGCTTAGTAATTTAGACTCCATGTTCACAGTAGTCTCTAGAACCTGAGCTCTCAACAGTATTATCTTTGATTCCTGATCTCTTCTAAAATTCTGGATAAGCACCTGCATTTCTCATAAGAATCCTCAGAATCACATTACCAAATTCCAAGTGAATCTGTTTCCACAGGATTGCTTCATTACAGTTTCATCTGCCTTTGTTGATCTGGGAATACTACATTTGCCATTGATCTGTGCACTCAGTATCAGCCAATCATTTAAGCCGCTCAATTGACTATTTCGGATTACAAAACTACCACATATGTTTTCTCAAATCGCTACATTTACTTACAGTTTGTAGCGAGGATCGGCGTGTGACGTCACCTGTCACTCTTGCCGAACACACACGGCTCACGCCCACTAGTCTCCGCATAGTAAGGAACTGCAGGAGCAGTTCTCATGGACAACAGCGATTCTGCTCGCTGAGCAGACAAGTTTCTCTAAATTCTTTTGGCACTCCAAGAATTGTACAGACTCACAGAACCTTAACGGCTGTACCTATTCAGAACGGAACTTTCCTTTTCGTAGAGCTTATAAAGAATCTGATAAATAAAATCATCCTGTCTATCCTGTTGTAATACCTGAAGTATTACCTGTCACTCAGTCTCTCTATATGAGAATCCTTTGCTCCGATATTACACCGCATTATTGAAGTATGTTGAGGGTTGAATAACTATATTATTTCAACCCTTCTTATTCCTGAATAATTCCACTTAAGGAAACAGCTATTAATAATCAATATAATAGTTAATTCTTAAAGTGGTACAAACTTAATTAAGTCTACAGTTGTGTTCTGTAAAAAACGTTACAGGAAACAACCTCCCTGGTCTGGGATAAATTTTCCTGACACTAAGTTTGATGCGAGAAACCAGATGTGGACCCATTGCTCAGTGTGCCTAGAGGGATATGGCTGCACCTCACTGACAAGGCCCACAATAGGCCGAAATGTACATCTGGGGTTTTGCCGTTTCTCTCGTTCAGAGAGGGATTGCCTGGTATTTCAGTGCTGGACTGTACTGTGAAGTCAAGATCAGACTGATATGCTACAGGAAAGTTCTTCTCTGTGAAAGGCACATATTGAGCAAAAAGAGGCTGCTTCTAGGGTGGTAACTAGCCATAAAACAAGCTATTATGCTATTGTTCGTTCCCAGGTTGAGCGCTTCTCTCTTTTTATTTATGCAATTTAGTGTCAAGATCATCAAATGTTGACATGTGTGACATAATATACCCTCCTGCGATCTCAATCTGACGCAGAACAATGCTTGGTTCATCCCAGATGTTTCAAATACACATTCGACTCTATTTGACCCTTTTTCCAATTTACCAAACATTTAACAGGTACACTTGCGTCTATTCCAGCGCAGCATACCTATCATTCAAACCGCCACCCTTGAGGCCGCGGATGCCATAGAAATCAATGGGAGTCTGAAAACACAGAAAGGTTATGTTCGATGCTGCAAGACGATGAAGCATATTAGATAATAAAAGTAAATTATAAACTTTATTAAAATTCTATACTCTTTCTAAATCAAACAATATTATTGCTCCAAATTTGATGCAAAGTATTGCTTCAATTTTGATGCACTAGTAGATATAGGGATAAAAATGAAATACATTACTACTTATGTATTATGTTACATCTTTGTCTATTATTACAATGCAAGAGGACAATATTATTGCTCCAAACTTGGTGCACTAGTAGATATAGAGATAAAAATTAAATAAATACATAACATAATATAGCTAACTTCCTTTTTTAATTTTTTGGGGTTTTGGATAAATCTATATGCACCATGTTTAAGGCATGTAATACAAGTCCCACTCACCACTTTGCACCAAATTTGATGCAACACTTTTCGTACCAAATATGATGCAATACTCCTAGACAACCCACACACTAGTGAATTTTTCCACCACTTTTGATTGGGATATGCATAATCACATGATTTATGACATCAGCTAATCAAGTTTAAATATACATTGTATAGTATCACTAAGAATAAAATTGCTCGATACTTGTGTCATTGATCACCCATCAGAACTTGTAAGTGCTATCTGTTACATTGTGTATTATACTTTGAAAGTATGTATATGTGTAATTAGTATTAAAGATAAACATTGATGCTGACATTAGGACACACAATGTAATATTTTAGACAATGATTTTAAAATTTGAGTGATGTTTGATTCAATATAATCTTAAGATGATAGCTCAAAGGGATAGCCCACCTAACATTAAACTGTCATGATTCAGATACAGCAGAAATTAAAATCACCTCTTTACTGTCATGCTATTTTTAGTGTATTTCTTTCTTCTCTTGAATTTAATTTTCATTAAGAAATGTCATCTTATATACCAGCCGATTTTATAACACCTGTGTAGGGGTGGTTTTTAAAACCAGATTGCAATCCGGAGTGGTTACACAGGTACAGAGAGAAAACTGGCCCAGCTCTTAAAATATGCATTAATTGTAAATAAATACATATGATACCCTGATGACATGTTATATTCACAAATATTCCTGCTCAGAATAATAATACATTTACACTATATACATGTATTGGTATAAATTAACACAGAGACATGAAAGACAACATTGTTTAGAACAAAATAAAGGAATTTATGTTTGCAAAATATTTCTGACATAACACACACACACACACACACACATATATATATATATATATATATATATATACACACACACACACAAGTATGTGAAAATATATATGTACAAATTCTAGCATTAATAATCATTTATAAAAAAAATAACATGAGATAAAAGCATATCATGACTTCTAGAAATACAAATACACATTGATTTATGTGAAAGTATCATATAACAAATAAATATACAAATAACTGTCTATGAGATATTGATTGTTGAGGTATAAATCAAGCTATTTCTTGGACATTAACAGATGAAAAATAAAAGATTAGCTTTAGAGAAATGTGCTTGTTCATGGACAGTAATGAAATGGTATAAATAAAGTTGGGAAAAACCTGAATAACTGCAACATCGATGACTGTTAGTTAACAACAGTCCGATGCTCATCGCACCGTACTTGACGCACGTGTTTTTTACATGTTTTTTTATAAATAAGAGCATTGTATGTGGATCCGCGGCAGCGATGTCTGGCGAGCATATTGACGCCTGCGAATGCACCGAGATTGACGCTTTGATAAATAAGCCCCCATAAGTTTTACAAGTGTAAAAAAACTGTTAAATGTAAATAACTTTTGGTATGTTTTATCAAATGTCCTGAAAATTTTAGAATATGTTTGAATAGATAGATTAATGTATTGTGGGATGTTTAGGGGAAATTGGTTATTATCTAAGTTAAATTTTGTACGTTAAGCTACATTAAGCTCCCCAAAAAGCAAGCTTAATGTCACTCATTTGCCTTGTGGGAAACCAAAATCCATGAAACTTCTAGGATAGATTTGAAAGTGAAAAACTGAGTTTGTGTCAAGTTTCAAGGCAATTGATTGATTTTTAGGTGAAGTTTTATACATTAAGCTCTTTTTACATTAAGCTGCTCACATTAAATGTTTTAGGATTGTAAAAAAATAGTTAAATGTGAATAACTTTTGGTATGTTTTATTAAATGTCCTCAAAATTTCAGAATATGTTTGAATAAATAGATTAATGTATTGTGGGAAGTTTGGGGGAAATTGGTTAACATCTAAGTTCAAATTTGTACGTTAAGCCACATTAAGCTCCCCAAAAAACAAGTTTAATGTCACTCATTTGCCTTTTGGGAAACCAAAATCCATGAAACTTCTGGGATAGGTTTGGAAAATGACAAACTGAGTTTGTGCCAAGTGTCAAGGCAATTGATTGAAGTTTAGGGGAATTTTGGTACATTAAGCTCTTTTTACATTAAGCTGCTCACATTAAATGTTTTAGGATTGTAAAAAAATAGTTAAATGAGACTTCCGGTGGCGGGCCAAGAAGCAGCAGCTCAAAGTTGGAGCTCCATAGCAAGCCTCAACGACAGAGACAACTAAACTTATAACAAGAGCCCGAATTTATCTTGCCCTTGACAGGGTTCGTGTCTGGGCACTAAAAGGAGTGGAGTGTCACATCTCTCCCCCGCCGAAGTCCGCCATAGGAGAATAGAGCGGATTTGCAACACCTAAACAGAGACCAGCTGTGGATGGTGAAAAGATACCTACAGTGGCGACACACGGCTCCTTGGGAGAGGAGGATCGGATTTACCGAGTCTGGATGGTTCACTTACCATATCCTGGGTGATAAGAAGGAGACTGGTCTTCCGGCCAGCGGTGCTGGTGCAACACCTGTAGCGAGAGTCGGCTTAGGCGGCGGCTAAGTTGCAGCAAAGCAGCATCAACTCACGGTCGGAACAGGTGATCTACGGAACCGTGCCAAGCAGTCGGATAAATTTCCACGCTGCTTGGGGGAACTAGAAATAATCCCAACAAGAAACGGCGCAAAGCCCCCTGATTATTACTACGCCACTACAGAAGGGAAACATTGTCGTCACACCTTGCACTATAGACGACACTCAGAGAGCTACATCTCTCCTTGGATAGAAGAGGTCAACTACAAAGGTTGGTAAGAGCCCCTACACTAAGACACAGGCAGTTGCTTACATACCCAAAGGTTAATAGGGAGCACAGAACCTATAGTTATCTGAAACATATATTAAGGCCTGATGCACGTGGCCTGTTTATGAGAGCAGAAGCCGTGAGCAAAGACCTGGCTTGACACTAAAGATAGAGAGACACTTGACTTTTTGCCACAAACATAGCTTTTTTCAACACTTGTGGGGATAGAGTGTCACAGGGGGAATACGCTACGGGTCTGATATAGCCTGACTTTCAAAAAAAGCTGCTGGGTATCAGAGTCGTGTAGTGGAGTCAGAAGTTTATTTGTGCAATCTGTAAACACTGATACGGCTGCCCCCCCCCCCCCCCCGGAATATATACAGCAGCTGCCATTGCACCACATTTGCTTAGCTGTGACAGACTCTCACGAACTGAACCCAAAGGTGAAAAGTTTCATCTACAACATAATTTTGGGAGTTTGCCGGCTGCTGGGTATTTAAAGTCTCCTAGAAAATTTGTGCCTGCCATCGCATTGTGATTTCTGGATCTGAACTTTGATTGCATGATGAACATTCTATGTGTTGCGCATATGTGATATCAATCCCTGGGTTATTGTTTATGACTTTGGCTCATTATATGTTATGCAGTGTCTCTCTTTTCTTCTTTTTTACTCATTTATGGAGATCTGAGTGATCTGTCTGTATGTACCTGATTCTGTGCTTACGTTTATAACACCTTTTACATTTACAGGAATTATCTGGTCACGGGTACTGCTTACCCTATTAGGGGGGCAAATTATTTTAATATCAGGGATTTATATGTTACTCTATTAGTGTAACAGTGTTACAGATATCTGATGTGCATAATACTTTAGAGTATAGAGTTTATGTGTATGGAGAAGTATCTTATTCAGGACCCTCTATGCTTGACCCACATCCTATTGTTAAACAAATCTCCACTCTGTTTCTGCCCAAAATAGAAAACCTCCAGAAAGGGGTGGATACTTTGGCGGAGGATGTGAAGCAGTTCTCCACGAGAGTAACTGAAGCAGAAACAAGGATTTCTGACCTTGAAGACACGCAAGTGGCTAATACTAGTAAGTTAGAGGCACTAGAAAAGCATTACATAGCTCTGCAGCAAAAAATTGATGACCTTGAGAATCGCTCAAGGCACAATAATGTCCGCCTGTTAGGGCTTCCTGAATTGATAAAACCATCTGACATCTTAAAATTTGTGGAAACTGTTCTCCCATCACTGCTAGATATCCCATCTGAAAGTCTAGTGGGTAGTGTTGAGAGGGCGCATAGGGTGGACCCAGAAAGACGTACTATGGATAATAACGCTCAGCCCAGGCCAGTCATGATTAAATTTCTCCACTTCCAGACTAAACTTGTCATCTTGAGGGCATACAGAAGGGTGGAGACTTTGACTTTTGAAGACTCCAAACTCCTGTTATTCCAAGATTATTCAGTAGACCTGATGAAGAGGCGCAGGGAATTCTCCTCTATATGCTCTAAACTTCACCGCGAGGGCAGGCAGGCTTACTTGCTATACCCTGCCAAGCTTAAGATTTCCACCCCTAGAGGCCCTAAATATTTAGACTCCCCGCAATCATCCCAAGAGTACTTAGACGCAGAGAATGGCTCCAGGAGCCCTGGCAGAGCGAGAGGGGGGAGGGATGAGGGGATTTAACTTAATTAATTCAATAAGTCTGCAGTAATTACACTTTATTCGCTACAGAGAATGGAATGGCTTGGCTGGCCAAAAAATTGAGAGTGTTGCCCAAACTGTGGGTGATTGCCCAAACTGTGGGTGATGCCCCAGATGTTTGTTGTATGCAAGTTATATATATGTTTGTTATTTTGGTTATTGATAGAGTTTGAAACATATCAAAGGGGACTCTTACCAACTGTTTACTGGTTATCTCCACTTGTAAGGTTCATGCCCTTTAAATGCATTGGCCTTGGGGATACAGGAACCCCACTCTGTTTACGTCATCTATTAAGGGATTGCCTCTGGTTACTACATGAACCCTTAAACGCGATTATAACAGAGGAAGTACCTCTCAATACAATTTTTCAGGTTATACAATTGGTTATGTTCCTAATGCTCAATGAAAAATGTGTGTTAAGGCTACTATATCTTGACATGGTAACTTATGGAACATGGTTTTTTAATTTGTTTAATAATTTATTTACTGATATCCCTTTGCAGATTAGCAACGGCCAAATTTTTCTGGAATGAAGGAATTCACGGAGAGGTATGTGACAGCGTGAGGGTTCTCCCTCTTCCCCCTTTCTCCCCCCCCCTTTTTTCTGCCCACCCCCCACCCTTCCCCCCTTTTTTTTTTTTTATCCCAATTATAATTATAATGTAATATATAGTCTTGGAATGTAGGGGGTATCCACTCCCCTATCAAGAGAAAGACCATACTCACTCAGATAAGGAAAAAAGGGGCATACATTGCATTTTTGCAGGAGACACACCTGACTGACATTGAACACGCTAAATTGGGAAGGGACTGGGTGGGGAAAGTTGAATTTGCTTCCTATGGGAGTGCTAGTCAGGGAGTAGCAATTCTATTTGGGAAGAAGTTGGAAACTGCAGACACCACAGTGACCAAAGACCCTGAGGGGCGATATATCATAGCGCAAACCACAATTGCCAACAAAAAATATACTCTATGTAATATGTATGCCCCTAATCAGAAGGACAGGACATTCTGGGAAAACTTGATTGGAATTCTAACTGCTTTTTTGGGCACTGCCCTAATTATTAGTGGGGACTTAAACCTAGCCCCTAACCCGCAGTGTGACAGGATAAGAGATACTTCTAGAAGTAGCGCTGGAGCGCATATTAAACCCAGTTGCAAATTTGAGCTCAAGATCTTCCAGGCCTTAACATCCTCACTGGATGTGGTAGATATCTGGCGCACACTGAATCCAGACGGAAAGGACTATACTTGTGTTTCCCGAGCCTCACCAACTATGTCCCGCATTGATTTGTTTTTGACTTCCAACTCTTTGATACCACAGATAATAGATGCCAAAATAGGGGAGGTGATTGTGTCTGATCATGCCCCTATAGGGTTATTTCTCGAGGCCCTAACACTGCCAGGAGACAGACGGACTCTCAGATTTCTGCAATATCTAGTCACGTATCAAGGATTCCAGCAATACATGGTAAAAAGTTGGGATGATTTTTACACCAACAATGCGCAACACCTCTCAACCCCGGAGCTGTTCTGGCAAATGGCAAAGGTGGTGCTTACGGGAAATATTTTGGCCTTCCTCTCCCGTAGAAAGAAACTTTTTACGGAAAGACTGGAAAAGCTGCAATGCCCCCACGCAGCAACACCACCAAAGGTATATAACCGTTAAAAAGGAATATGATGCGCTTTTGGCATACCAGGCATCTCAAACGTCTTAAGAAATAGAGGTAAATATTATAGATATGGAGACAAGTCGGGTAGACTACTAGCTTCCCTGGTAAACCTTAAAACTTTGGCACGTTTTATACCCACCCTTAAGGATGGGGAAAGAGTGGTTAGGGAACCTAAAAGAATAGCAGAAGCATTTGCCTCTTATTATAATCGGCTTTACACCAGCGATCAGCAAAGCTCTGAAAATATACTCCGGAACTTCTGGGGATCGGTTGATCTTCCACAGATCTCGGAAGAGCATCTGTCAAAATTAAATGCCCCTATTTCCGGAGAGGAAGTGGATAGGACAATTATGTCTTTAGCTTTGGGCAAAGCAGCAGGCCCGGGTGGGCTGCCTATTGAACTCTACAGAATGCTGAAGCTGCAAGTTGTCCAAGTGCTAACGGATCTGTTTTCGAGTTATTTTTCAGACTCGAAAGCACCGACAAGTGCGTTCTCGGCAACATATATCACGCTTATCCCTAAAGCGGGAAAAGATACTCTCTTCCTAGAATCTTATAGGCCAATCTCGCTGCTAAAAGCGGACTACAAGATTCTCACGAAACTCCTGGCGGAGCGCCTCAAATTTATTCTGCCAGAACTAATTCATGAAGACCAGACTGGATTCATGCATGCAAGGTCATCGGTGATAAATGTCCGTCGAGTATTGCAGGTAATACAATACTTTTGGAATAAGGGACGGAATGGTTCGGATGATCGGCTCCCGGAGGCCTTCCTGCTGTCCTTAGATGCAGAGAAGGCCTTCGATAGGGTTAAGTGGGGGCACCTTTTTCATACTATGGCCAAGTTCAACATATCGGGATCTTTCATTTCATTCCTTAAAAATCTTTACTCTTCCCCCATTGTTAACATATGTGTCAACAATACATTTTCTGCCAATGTGACTCTTGGAAGAGGGACCAGACAGGGCTGCCCCTTATCGCCACTGTTATTTAACATGGCTCTGGAACCTCTGGCTGTTAAACTGCATCAGATCTTCCCGGGTATCGATGTGGCAGGAGATCCCCAACATCTGGCGCTCTATGCAGACAATATGATGTTGTTTGTGCAGAATCTGAAAACCCACATCCCGTCCATTCTGAAGACACTGAGCGACTTTGGCTCCTTCTCGGGGTACAAGGTCAATATGCAGAAGTCTGAGATCCTGTGGTTACACAGAAAAGCGGGTAATACCCATGAATATTCGTTTACTTTAGCCTCTCAGAAAATAACTTATCTCAGCATTCAGATTCCTACAAATCCCAATAGGCTGTATTCTATGAATTTAACTCCCTTATGCATCAAACTATGTAGTCTGATGAGAAGCTGGAAATCTCTTCCCTTGTCTTTGACAGGTAGGGTTAGCTTGTTGAAGATGGTGATATTACCTCGCCTTCTATACCCGTTACTTATGCTTCCCTTACTGCTGACTAAACCTGACGTGAAGTCACTAAACGCAGCAATGAGATATTTTGTCTGGAGGGGGGGCAAACCCCGAATAGCCGTTGACAAGTTGTCCATGCCCTACCTCAAAGGAGGTCTCTCTCTGCCAGACTTTAAACTATGGATACAATCCAATTTAATAAAAAAACTTTTTTATTTATGTATTTATAAAAACAAATGTAATTTTTTTTTTAAAAAAGAAACAAAGTTTTCTTTAAAAAACAATTGATCTTAATGCCCAAATAGAGACACTTTTAACATAATCTGGTTGGCCAACCTTAGTGTTAAAATCTAGCGATAGCATCAATTGTACCTATCTAAAACGTTAGTTACCAATATCTGCTAGCTTAAACAGAGAAACAGATTACCACATAGTATCAGTATTGGCTAGATAGTAAATAGGGAAATCACAATCTTTCAGCAATAATCCAATTTTTTGGCACACTGAAGGAAAATTCCCAAGTGAGTCCCTTTAAACTGTAGCGGTTATTTCCTCAATTTTTGTTGCAATTATTTCTTGAACCGGTTTTAAAACATTTTTAAAAGGTAGCTAAAGTTCCTTAACAAGTGCACTTGTTTAGCGGTTACCTTATGGAGTTTGTAGTGTAGTATAAAATCCTGTAGATTGAAGCTTCTCCTTGCCGATTCTGGAGCCATTCTGTTCCTTTCAGCGTTCTCCCGCTGTGTGTTTCAGAGTCCGCGCCTTCTCCGGAAGGGGCTCTGATTGGATCACTGTTAGGGGAGTTTCCTCTTAGGCGGTGAGAGACGGCTCTACGGCTGTTGTTCACTTTAGGTTGTTTGGTCCTTACGGTATGGAGATTTAGCAATGCGTTTCCGCTGAATCACTTCAGCCTTTGTCAAGCTATGTCTCCATACTCATTGTTCAGTTTAAATAGCCCTCTCTGGCCTCCTATTCGCTCTCTGTATCTTTTACCTTTTGCTTTCAGTGCCAATGGTTATTATGAAGTTAATTTGATCAAATACTTGGTAAATAAAATCTAACACATCAGACATTGTATCTTCTGTTATACGTTTCATGATCCTATATAATAAAAATCTGTCACTTTGGGCATTTTGATCAATTTTATTCAAAAAACCTTATTGTATATGGGTATTTATACATCTATAAACAGGCTATAAATCGTTCTTTTTATTTAAACAAAGAAAGCCACTATCTAAACGGAGGAATGTCATTTAACTTGGTGACAGATCTTTCAATTTCAAAGCTGATGTATATTTTGTTTTATCTTCATCAGAACGATCTGATTTGGCCTTATTATTAGACTAGAGGTAATTTTGTTCCAAATTCTAGGGATACCGAATGGATCTAAGTAAGGAGTATGTGTTTAAGAAACAATTTAGACTAAAATCCTGGTTTAACCCTTTTGGTTTCAGGGTTTGAAGTTCAAACATCCACTTTGCCTCTTTTTGTAAGAGTGCATGTGATTGGTTACCCCTCTCTTTTTCTCATTTAGTTTGGTTATTGCTGTGAAATTAAAATATTTTAGATTGTTATTACAGCACGTTCTAAAATGTTTTGCTACCGGGAGATATTTATTCCGTTCTTTTTCAGAGTTTTCTATAGAGTTCAAATGCTCTCTTATTCTTTCTCTTATTGTTCTTTCTGTCTCGCCTATATATTGTTTTCCACATTTTTTGCAGGTTATTAAATAGATAGCATTTATATCCATACATCTAATTGTCTCCTTAATTTTATATTCTCTTTTTGTGTTGGTGGATGTAAAGGTTTTTGTTTTATTTGCATGTTTACATGCCTTACAGGATATGCAAGGGTAAAAACCTTGCAATTTATCCCCTAACACACCTCTGGTTGTGTTGCAATAATTTTGTTTGTAAGTGGGTGCTAGCTTGCTTTTTAAATTTTTGGTCTTTCTATATACAAATTTTGGTTTATTTGGAAGTTTTTCCCCTAAATGGGGATCTGATTTAAAAAATTTCCAATGAGATCTTATTATTTTTTCTAGTTTTAGCCTATCCTCACTATATTCAGTTATAAAGGGCAAGAATATTTCTTCATTACATAGATTAGCTGGTACAGTTTTTTTAGATTTATATTGCAATATATCTTTTCTATCTAATTCTTTAATCTTAACTCTCTCCATTTCTATTGTTTCCTCAGAGTACCCTCTATCAATAAATTTATTCTTTAGAATCATAGACTGGGTCTCATAGTCTTCTGATTCTTTACAGTTTCTTTTTAATCGCAGGAATTGACCCTTTGGGATGTTACCTTTCCATCTTTGTAGGTGACAACTGGTTTCATGAATAAAATTATTGGCATCTACTTCTTTAAAAAATGTTTTTGTTGTTACTGCATTATGTTGTATGCTTATTTCCAGATCTAAGTAATGTACTTTCTCTTTACTAATATCCGCTGTAAATTTTAAATTTTGATTATTAATGTTCATGCTATCAAGACACCCTTGTAAATCTTCAGTGCTACCCTTCCAAATGAAGAACAGATCGTCTATAAATCTCTTATAGACGATAATGTTATTTCTATATGGACTTTGATTGAGAAAATGTGTTTCCCAGTAGCCCATGAACAGATTTGCGTAGCTAGGGGCAAACTTTGTGTCCATAGCTGTGCCGCAAATCTGTTCATAGTAATTATCTTCGAATAGAAAAAAATTATGGGTTAAAATAAACCTTATACTATCAAGACGAAATTCTCTTTGTTCTTTCTTAATTTCAGGGTCATTTTTCAGAAAACTTTCTATGGATTGTAATCCATCATCATGTCTGATTGATGTGTATAGCGATTGTACATCGCACGTCACTAAAGTATATTCATTTGTCCATTTAAATTCTTCTAATAGTAGTAATAGACTGGTTGAATCTCTTAAATAAGAATCTAGCAAGATAACATATTTTTGCAGGTACTTATCAATATAAGCTGACATATTCCCTGTGAGTGAATCAATCCCCGCAATAATCGGTCTCCCAGGTGGCTTGGAGACAAATTTGTGGATTTTTGGTAAAGCATATAGTACTGGCATTATTGGGTATTGAGGGAGTAGAAATTCATATTCTTTATCATTTATGATGCCTACATCTAAAGCTTTATCAAGGTGATGTTTCAGAAACATTTTATATATTCCAGTTGGATTACATCTCAATTTTTTATACGTATTTACATCATTAATTAGTTCATCCACCATATCTCTATACATTTAGAGAAAAGACAACACAATGGATCGTGTGTTAGAAACGAGAGGTGCGCCTATTCTATGCTATTCCCAAATGAGTAAATTCTAATTATAATGTAATTTATAAAATATGATCCACCGATAAATATCTATATATGTGTAAATAACCAACAATAACAAATAAGTGCAATATATATAGATGAATACTTATATAAAATCCTTGATGATGTAAGCACAATCGTCCATATGTATAGAGTGAACAAATATAAGAGTCCCACAATTCAGAAGAGGCAGAAAAGATGGCCCCAGAACAAACAGCAGCTCTCTCCACAATATGCGTGAGGATAGACTTCGTCCTGGAAAAGACAAAAAGAAGAGGCGCTCTGGTGCAGATAAACCCAACAATGTGTGAGTTTTTCCACTAGAGGGTAAGCTATATACTCACAAGGATGTTTGCACTTCCAGTGCAATAATTCGCAAGCCGAAGCTTCAGAGCCGCTCGGCTGACTCTTTCTCTCCCGGTCTGCTCCTGGCGATAATCGTGCCCCTAAGTGAAGTAAAACACAGGACACCTTTGGTACAGATTACCCCGACCAATGTCGGACAAACAACAGTGAGCTGGATATATATACTCACAAACGTGTGTGCACCATCAGTGCAATATCGGGCGGACCGAAACTTTGTAAAGCCGTTCGGCTGACTTTCGGCAATAGTAACAGCTGCTTAGCAAGTTTGTTAGATCAATGTTCAGGGTTGGCTGCCAAACAGGGAACACACTGCTTGTAACAGAACAATCAACGGTCCTTCTCACACCAATCTCTAATGTCCAGTCGGTGCAATAATTCCAAGCAAGGTAGAACAATATAAAAACTTTTATTAAAATCTTAAAACTTTGTTACGCGTTTCTCGGCTACAAGCCGTTTCATCCGGCTACATAAATTTGTGAACTACCTTGCTACCTTAAAAAGGCTAGACTGACCAATGAAAATAGTTTACACATTACACACCCACATTAACATGTGCATTAATCAGATTGGTACAATGCCTCCTACAAGAGCTGAAAGACTAACAGGATTGTATTTCAACTATCCATAATACATTGTTGCAAGTAATGGACAAGTGACATGTAAAATAACCCACAGATTACAATATTAACAACATTTACAAAGGATGCGTTATATACAGATTCATATCCTATATTTGATACACAAATTGTGCACTATGGTCTACATTTAAGAGATCTCTCTTACTATATGTATGAATGCCCCCTTAAAGATGTAATTGGCAAATGAATGTAACTAACACTAAACTATAGCTGAATATAACTATAGCTAGATATCCTGATAATACTGCGATAATACTGTACCTTACCTATATGTGAATAGTGTATATTATTGAATATGATAACCTAAACCATGAAAATTATTATATGTATATTAGTGTTCATTTAAAAATGATTAGTCTTGAAATATTTCTGAACATTTAAAGTTTATATTAATAATTCTATAAATCAAATAATTTGGTATCCAAAAAATTGAATATAGAGGGTGATGTTAATTTTGAGAATAAATTACAATGCAATCCTAAGCTTCAACTTCGGGACCCCCCGTATTAGGTGCATAAGTGTATCTAATAGTGTATAAGTGTGTCTAATAGTATAGTGCTAGTGACACTACTTCAAACAACAATCTCCCTATACTAGGGATTTTCCGTTAGCATATATAAATGTAACTAATATAAGGTGATAAAAGTGGTGCTATGGTAACAATACCACTGTTTCATTTGGTGATATTGTGTTTGCCAATGAATGTGACTAATAAAGTATAGTAATAGTGGTGCCATAGGAAATAATAATAATGACATTTACGATAAATTTAATAATGTGTATATAACTTTAATCTATTAGTGAACATGTGGTTTGTAAGTGATATTGAATTTAAATAAACGACTACGGACTGACCTTACTACAAGCCCCTCATTTTAGTGGATCACATAATAATATTGGTTGAACTTATTTTTATATGTTTAATTTGAGATTTTAAATTTGAGATTTTAATTCACATTCTTTAGTAGTGACTGTGAAGATGTTTTTGAAAGCTTCTTTTATCATTATTATTATATTCATATTTTTGTTATTATTTCAGATTTTAGAACAGATGTTTCGAGTTTTAGAATAAATGTTATTTCAATTTACATTTTTTTGTTGTTTTTTATATATAGTAAAGAATTATAATATTCTTTTAGTTATTACTAAACTTTCATTAAGGAAATCCCCATATATATGTACATACATATATATAGTATTAAATATATATGTATAGGAAAAGATCATTTATCTAGCTATCTAGCTATAGTTATATTCAGCTATAGTTTAGTGTTAGTTACATTCATTTGCTGATTACATCTTTAAGGGGGCATTCATACATATAGTAAGAGAGATCTCTTAAATGTAGACCATTGTGCACAATTTGTGTATCAAATATAGGATATGAATCTGTATATAACGCATCCTTTGTAAATGTTGTTAATATTGTAATCTGTGGGTTATTTTACATGCCACTTGTCCATTACTTGCAACAATGTATTATGGATAGTTGAAATACAATCCTGTTAGTCTTTCAGCTCTTGTAGGAGGCGTTGTACCAATCTGATTAATGCACATGTTAATGTGGGTGTTTAATGTGTAAACTATTTTCATTGGTCAGTCTAGCCTTTTTAAGGTAGCAAGGTAGTTCACAAATTTATGTAGCCTGATGAAACGGCTTGTAGCCGAGAAACGCGTAGCGAAGTTTTAAGATTTTAATAAAAGTTTTTATATTGTTCTACCTTGCTTGGAATTATTGCAACGACTGGACATTAGAGATTGGTGTGAGAAGGACCGTTGATTGTTCTGTTACAAGCAGTGTGTTCCCTGTTTGGCAGCCAACCCTGAACATTGATCTAACAAACTTGCTAAGCAGCTGTTACTATTGCCGAAAGTCAGCCGAACGGCTTTACAAAGTTTCGGTCCGCCGGATATTGCACTGATGGTGCACACACGTTTGTGAGTATATATATCCAGCTCACTGTTGTTTGTCCGACATTGGTCGGGGTAATCTGCACCAAAGGTGTCCTGTGTTTTACTTCACTTAGGGGCGCGATCATCGCCAGGAGCAGACCGGGAGAGAAAGAGTCAGCCGAGCGGCTCTGAAGCTTCGGCTTGCGAATTATTGCACTGGAAGTGCAAACATCCTTGTGAGTATATAGCTTACCCTCTAGTGGAAAATCTCACACATTGTTGGGTTTATCTGCACCAGAGCGCCTCTTCTTTTTGTCTTGGTTGGCCAAGTCTAATCTCTATACATTTCTCTGTCTAGGATAACAATTCCACCTTTGTCAGCTGGCTTTATCACAATCTCTTTATTTTTTTTTATTTTGAATAAAATTGAATAAAATTGATCAAAATGCCCAAAGTAACAGATTTTTATTATATAGGATCATGAAACGTATAACAGAAGATACAATGTCTGATGTGTTAGATTTTATTTACCAAGTATTTGATCAAATTAACTTCATAATAACCATTGGCAAGGAAAATTTGCTCTGAAAGCAAAAGGTAAAAGATACAGCGAGTGAATAGGAGGCCAGAGAGGGCTATTTAAACTGAACAATGAGTATGGAGACATAGCTTGACAAAGGCTGAAGTGATTCAGCGGAAACGCGTTGCTAAATCTCCATACCGTAAGGACCAAACAACCTGAAGTGAACAACAGCCGTAGAGCCGTCACTCACCGCCTAAGAGAAAACTCCCCTAACAGTGATCCAATCAGAGCCCCTTCCAGAGAAGGCACGGACTCTGAAACACACGCTGAAAGGAACGCTGAAAGGAACAGAACGGCTCCAGAATCGGCAAGGCGAAGCTTCACTCTACAGGATTTTATACTACACTACAAACTCCATAAGGTAACCGCTAAACAAGTGCACTTGTTAAGGAACTTTAGCTACCTTTTAAAAATGTTTTAAAACCGGTTCAAGAAATAATTGCAACAAAAATTGAGGAAATAACCGCTACAGTTTAAAGGGACTCACTTGGGAATTTTCCTTCAGTGTGCCAAAAATTGGATTATTGCTGAAAGATTGTGATTTCCCTATTTACTATCTAGCCAATACTGATACTATGTGGTAATCTGTTTCTCTGTTTAAGCTATAAAGAATACATTGCAGATATTGGTAACTAACGTTTTAGATAGGTACGATTGATACTATTGCTAGATTTTAACACTAAGGTTGGCCAACCAGATTATGTTAAAAGTATCTCTATTTGGGCATTAAGATCAATTGTTTTTTAAAGAAAACTTTGTTTCTTTTTAAAAAAAAAAAATTAAATTTGATTTTATAAATACATAAATAAAAAAGTTTTTTTATTAAATTGGATTGTATCCATTTTTGTGGGTATTAGCCTCTTTGGCGCTTGTGTGTTCTTCCAAAATCTTTTGCACCTAGATAAATTTTGGGGATTTTTTGAGGAAGACCCCTAGAACTCACTAGCTTATATACCCCTAGTTTGCGCAGCCTATAAAAATTCACTTGCCACAGACTTTAAACTATACAATTGGGCAGTGTTGATTCGCCTGGTTATCGATTGGCAGGTGGGCACACAACACTTTTACAAACCCAAGCTGGAATATGCAGCTTTGGGAGGCATCTCCCTGGCATATCTGCCGCATATGGCGAAAACTGGAGCGACTAAATTACTGGGCAGGAATTTGCTATATCGAGACCCATTAAGGGCTTGGCATCAAGCACATAAGCTTTTGAAGAAGAGCTGTCATAGCTCAGTTTTTCTCCCCCTTAATGGCAACCCAGACTTTCCAGCAGGACTGGACATGAAACCTTTCACTTACTGGGAGAAAATGGGTTTACAGAGGATAGCGTCATTACTGGAACCACTGACCCGCTCAGTGAAATCTTTCACAGAGCTGCAGAGGGAGTTTAATCTCCCAAATGCCCACTTCTATGCCTATTTACAGGCTCGCCATTATCTGAACTCATTGATCAGGGATAACCCGGATTTTTGGGAGGGCTCTCCCTTTCGACTTTCGCAGTCTCTCTTCAAGATGGGCAGCTTCTCGCTCTCAGAAGTATACCAGACCCTATTGCAAAGCAGATTCCTGAAGTTACAACCAAATATCTTGCTGGGATGGGAGAAGGAGGGTGTCTTAGGCGCCACGGTGGATGAGGCTCGGGGAGCACTGGAAAAAGTTAAGAAGGCCACTCTTTCTGCAAACCTTAGAGAAACCCAAATCAAATTCCTGCATAGAGCCTACCTGACTCCTAATAGATTGGCTAAATGGATACCGAATTGTCCTAATAGGTGTTCTAAGTGCTCCGCTGAGGCTCTGGGCCTGTTGCACTGCATATGGGATTGCCCAGTGATACGGCAATTCTGGTACCAGTTTCAATACTGGATTAATAAAAAATTAAAAATCTCGATCTCTCTTAAACCCACGGATGTCCTGTTTCTGAGCTTGGGTGCACAGTATAAACAATATGATTCGGAACTAACTCTGACTATCTTGCAGGCACGGAAAAGTATACTAAATCACTGGGTTAAGGTGACTAGACCTACTATAGCATACTTCCGTAATATGCTGAAGACACAGCTGTTTATAGAACAAATAGATACTAGGGTTGATGTATGCAACAGGCTTAACCTTTTTTTAAGAAAATGGCGCAGATTAATTCTGACCTTTGAGTTACAGATTCAGAGACAGGTCTTATTACCATTCCAAAGTACGGATATATTCCTGGAAAGTGCCTTACGGGGAGAATGGGCGCATCTAATACGCCCGGCTGAACTCTAGGGAAATTATTTATTTTTTTATTTTTTCCCTCTTCCCCCCCCTCACGCTGTACACTGGATAAGAAGTTAGGGTGATATATGTTTACAATTTAAAACTAGGGTCCTTAGGCTAGGGTAAGAGTACTCCAAGTTTAGGGTTTTAGTTTTTTTTTATGTAGAGTTGGTTATGGGGTTGGGTGGGGTTAAGTTGGACAAAATATAAAATGCGAGAGATGATTACATGTGACGAATGTATGTGTTATGAACCTGTAAGAATTCTTTGAGATAATTGAAGGTTATATGGGATAGGTACACCCGAGAAGTAAATAAGATAATGTTCTGTTGAAAATCTAATATCAGGTACTGCCTATGTTTTTGTCCAGATTACATTCTTTGATGTATGATGTAATAACTGTTATGCACATGTATCTCTCTCAATAAAAAAGAAATAAAAAAAAAAAAAATAGTTAAATGTGAATAACTTTTGGTATGTTTTATCAAATGTCCTGACATTTTCAGAATATGTTTGAATACATGGAATAATGTTTTGTGAGACGTTTGGGGGAAATTGGTTAACATCTAAGTTCAATTTTGTACGTTAAGCCACATTAAGATCCTAAAAAAACAAGCTTAATGTCACTCATTTGCTATGTGGGAAACCAAATTCCATGAAACTTCTAGGATAGGTTTGGAAAGTGACAAACTGAGTTTGTGCCAAGTTTCAAGGCAATTGATTGAAGTTTAGGTGAATTTTGGTACATTAATCTCTTTTTACATTAAGCTGTTACATTAAATGTTTTAGGATTGTAAAAAAAATGTTAAATGCAAATAACTTTTGGTATGTTTTATCAAATTTCCTGAAATTTTCAGAATATGTTTAAATAGATAGATTAATGTATTGTGAGAAGTTTGGGGGAAATTGGTTAACCTTTAAGTTCAATTTTCTACGTTACGCCACATTAAGCTCCCCAAAAAAACATAATTTATGTAAGAACTTACCTGATAAATTCATTTCTTTCATATTGGCAAGAGTCCATGAGCTAGTGACATATAGGATATACAATCCTACCAGGAGGGGCAAAGTTTCCCAAACCTCAAAATGCCTATAAATACACCCCTCACCACACCCACAATTCAGTTTAACGAATAGCCAAGCAGTGTGGTGATAAAGAAAGGAGTAGAAAGCATCAACAAAGGAAATTTGGAAATAATTGTGCTTTATACAAAAAATCATAACCACCATAAAAAGGGTGGGCCTCATGGACTGTTGCCAATATGAAAGAAATGAATTTATCAGGTAAGTTCTTACATAAATTATGTTTTCTTTCATGTAATTGGCAAGAGTCCATGAGCTAGTGACATATGTGATATCAATACCCAAGATGTGGAGTCTTCCACTCAAGAGTCACTAGAGAGGGAGGGACTAAAACAAAAACAGCCATATTCCGCTGAGAAAATAATCCACAACCCAAAAATAAGTTTATTTTCACTTTTGAAAGAAAAAAACTTAAATCAAAAAGCAGAAGAATCAAACTGAAACAGCTGCCTGAAGAACTTTTCTACCAAAAACTGCTTCTGAAGAAGCAAATACATCAAAATGGTAGAATTTGGTAAATGTATGCAAAGAGGACCAAGTGGCTGCTTTGCAAATCTGATCGACTGAAGCTTCATTCTTAAAAGCCCATGAAGTGGAGACTGATCTAGTAGAATGAGCTGTAATTCTCTGAGGCGGGGTTTGACCCGACTCCAAATAAGCTTGATGAATCAAAAGTTTCAACCAAGAAGCCAAGGAAATAGCAGAAGCTTTCTGACCTTTCCTAGGACCAGAAAATAAAACAAATAGACTAGAAGTCTTACTGAAATTTTTAGTAGCTTCCACATAATATTTCAAAGCTCTTATCACATCCAAAGAATGTAAGGATCTCTCCAGAGAATTTTTAGGATTAGGACATAAAGAAGGGACAACAATTTCTCTACTAATGTTGTTAGAATTCACAACCTTAGGTAAAAATTGAAAAGAAGTCTGCAAAACTGCCTTATCCTGATGAAAAATCAGAAAAGGAGACTCACAAGAAAGAGCAGAAAGCTCAGAAACTCTTCTAGCAGAAGAGATAGCCAAAAGGAACAACACTTTCCAAGAAAGTAGTTTAATGTCCAAAGAATGCGTAGGTTCAAATGGAGGAGCCTGTAAAGCCCTCAGAACCAAATTAAGACTCCAAGGAGGAGAAATTGACTTAATGACAGGCTTAATACGAACTAAAGCCTGTACAAAACAGTGTATATCAGTAAGTATAGCAATCTTTCTGTGAAATAAAACAGAAAGAGCGGAGATTTGTCCTTTCAAGGAACTTGCAGACAAACCCTTATCCAAACCATCCTGAAGAAACTGCAAAATTCTAGGAATTCTGAAAGAATGCCAGGAGAATTTATGAGTAGAACACCATGAAATGTAAGTCTTCCAAACTCTATAATAAATCTTTCTAGAGACAGATTTACGAGCTTGTAACATAGTATTAATTACTGAATCAGAGAAACCTCTATGACTTAGAACTAAGCGTTCAATTTCCATACCTTCAAATTTAATGATTTGAGATCCTGATGGAAAAACGGACCTTGAGATAGTAGGTCCGGCCGTAACGGAAGTGGCCAAGGCGGGCAACTGGACATCCGAACCAGATCCGCATACCAAAACCTGTGTGGCCATGCTGGAGCCACCAGCAACACAAAAGACTGTTCCATGATGATTTTGGAGATCACTCTTGGAAGGAGAACTAGAGGCGGGTAGATATAAGCAGGTTGATAACACCAAGGAAGTGTCAGCGCATCCACTGCTTCCGCCTGAACATCCCTGGACCTGGACAGGTATCTGGGAAGTTTCTTGTTTAGATGAGAGGCCATGAGATCTATCTCTGAAAGCCCCCACATCTGAACAATCTGAGAAAATACATCTGGATGGAGAGACCACTCCCCTGGATGTAAAGTCTGGCGGCTGAGATAATCCGCCTCCCAATTGTCTACACCTGGGATATGTACCGCAGAGATTAGACAGGAGCTGGATTCCGCCCAAGCAAGTATCCAAGATACTTCTTTCATAGCTTGGGGACTGTGAGTCCCACCCTGATGATTGACATAAGCCACAGTTGTGATATTGTCTGTCTGAAAACAAATGAACGGTTCTCTCTTTAGCAGAGGCCAGAACTGAAGAGCCCTGAGAATTGCACGAAGTTCTAAAATATTTATTGGTAATCTCGCCTCTTGAGATTTCCAAACCCCTTGTGCTGTCAGAGACCCCCAAACAGCTCCCCAACCTGAAAGACTTGCATCTGTTGTGATCACAGTCCAGGTTGGGCAAACAAAAGAAGCCCCTTGAACCAAACGATGGTGATCTATCCACCATGTCAGAGAGTGTCGTACATTGGGATTCAAGGATATTAATTGTGATATCTTTGTAGAATCCCTGCACCATTGATTCAGCATACAAAGCTGTAGAGGTCTCATGTGAAAACGAGCAAAGGGGATTGCGTCCGATTCTGCAGTCATGAGACCTAAAACTTCCATGCACATAGCCACTGAAGGGAATGACTGAGACTGAAGGAGCCGACATGCTGCGACCAATTTTAAACGTCTCTTGACTGTTAGAGACAGAGTCATGGACACTGAATCTATCTTGAAGCCTAAAAAGGTGACCCTTGTCTGAGGAATCAAGAAACTTTTTGGTAAATTGATCCTCCAACCATGTTTCCGAAGAAACAACACTAGTTGATTTGTGTGAGATTCTGCAGTATGTAAAGACTGAGCTAGTACCAAGATATCGTCCAAATAAGGAAACACCGCAATACCCTGTTCTCTGATTACAGATAGTAGGGCACCCAGAACCTTTGAAAAGATTCTTGGAGCTGTTGCTAGGCCAAATGGAAGAGCAACAAATTGGTAATGCTTGTCTAAAAAAGAGAATCTCAGAAACTGATAGTGTTCTGGATGAATCGGAATATGAAGGTATGCATCCTGCAAGTCTATTGTGGACATATAATGTCCTTGCTGAACAAAAGGCAGAATAGACCTTATAGTCACCATCTTGAAAGTTGGTACTCTTACATAACGATTCAAAATTTTCAGATCCAGAACTGGTCTGAACAAATTTTCTTTCTTCGGTACAATGAATAGGTTTGAATAAAACCCCAAACCTTGTTCCTGAGGAGGAACTGGCATGATTACCCCTGAAGACTCCAGGTCTGAAACACACTTCAGAAAAGCCTGAGCTTTTACTGGATTTACAGGAATGTGTGAGAGAAAAAATCTTCTCACAGGAGGTCTTACTTTGAATCCTATTCGATACCCTTGAGAGACAATGCTCTGAATCCAATGATTTTGGACATATTTTATCCAAAAATCCTTGAAAAACCTTAATCTGCCCCCTACCAGCTGAGCTGGAATGAGGGCCGCACCTTCATGCGGACTTAGGGGCAGACTTTGGTTTCCTAAATGGCTTGGATTTATTCCA
The DNA here is from genome assembly GCF_027579735.1 of Bombina bombina. Classification (NCBI taxonomy): domain Eukaryota; kingdom Metazoa; phylum Chordata; class Amphibia; order Anura; family Bombinatoridae; genus Bombina; species Bombina bombina. The sequence continues at coordinate 20,984,274 of NC_069501.1, read as the reverse complement.
ATTTGAGGAAGGCTTCCAACTTGAAGCAGCTTCCTTGGGAGGAGGATTGAGTTTTTGTTCCTTATTCTGACGAAAGGAACGAAAACTGTTAGAAGCATTAGATTTACCCTTAGGTTTTTTATCCTGAGGCAAAAAAACTCCTTTTCCTCCAGTGATAGTTGAAATAATAGAATCCAACTGAGAACCAAATAAATTATTACCTTGAGAAGAAAGAGATAGTAATCTAGATTTAGATGTCATATCAGCATTCCAAGATTTAAGCCACAAAGCTCTTCTAGCTAATACAGCTAAAGACATGGATCTAACATCAATTTTGATAATATCAAAAATGGCATCACAAATAAAATGATTAGCATGTTGCAGTAAGCGAACAATGCTAGATATGTCAGAATCCAATTCATGTTGCGCTAAATTTTCCAACCAGAAAGTTGATGCAGCCGCAACATCACCCAAAGAAATAGCAGGTCTGAAAAGATGACCTGAATATAAATAGGCCTTCCTTAGATAAGATTCAAGCTTCCTATCTAAAGGATCCTTAAAGGAAGTGCTATCTTCCATAGGAATAGTGGTACGTTTAGCAAGAGTAGAAATAGCCCCATCAACTTTGGGGATCTTTTCCCAAAACTCTATAGATTTTGCTGGTAAAGGATACAATCTCGTAAAACTTGAAGAAGGAAAAAAGGAAGTACCTGGCTTATTCCATTCCCTAGAAATCATATCAGAAATAGCCTCAGGAATGGGAAAAACACCTGGGGAAACCACAGGAGGTTTAAAAACAGCATTTAAACGTTTATTAGACTGAACATCAATAGGACTGGTTACCTCAATATCCAAAGTAATTAACACTTCTTTTAATAAAGAACGCATATACTCTATTTTAAATAAATAAGTAGATTTGTCAGTGTCAATATCTGAGGAAGGATCTTCTGTTTTAGATAGATCCTCAGCAGAAGAGGATGAATTATTATGTTGTTGATCATTTGAAATTTCATCAGCTAAATGCGAAGTTTTAAAAGACCTTTTACGTTTATTAGAAGGTGGAAATGCAGACAAAGCCTTCATAATAGATTCAGAAACAAATTCTTTAAAATTTACAGGTATATCATGCACATTAGAAGTTGAAGGAACTGCAACTGGCAATGTACTATTACTGATAGAAACACTATCTGCATGTAAAAGTTTATCATGACAACTATTACAAATGACATTCGGTGGAATAATTTCTACAATTTTACAACAAATGCACTTAGCTTTGGTAGAACCGATGTCAGGCAGCAATGTTCCAGCAGAAACTTCAGAGACAGGATCGGATTGGGACATCTTGCTCAATGTAAAAGAAAAAACAACATATAAAGCAAAATTATCTATTTCCTTAAATGACAGTTTCAGGAATGGGAAAAAAATGCAAAAGCATAGGCCTCTTGATAGAGAAGAAAGCAGGAGGCAAACATGAATGGGGTATTGAAATAATTAAAAAAATTTGGCGCCAAGTATGATGCACAACGTAACGTAAACTTTTTTAAAAAATGACCGGAAATGACACACTTGCGTCACTAATGACGCCGCCGTGTGAAAGGTCTCGGCGTCACGTATGACGCCGGAAATGACGAAGTTGCGCCATAAACGTATTTTTTCGCGCCAAAAATAGTTCGCGCCAAAAATGACGCAATAAAGTCTAGCATTTGACGCACCCGCGGGCCTAACACCCTCAATTGCAAAAAGTAGTCAAATTGAAAAAAAGACTAAACCCCAGGTAAGAAATAAATTTCTTTAAAGTGTTTGCATTCCCAAATATGAAACTGACAGTCTGCAGAAGGAAATACATGAACCTGACTCATGGCAAATATAAGTACAATACATATATTTAGAACTTTATATAATTGCATAAAGTGCCAAACCATAGCTGAGAGTGTCTTAAGTAATAAAAACATACTTACCGAAAGACACCCATCCACATATAGCAGATAGCCAAACCAGTACTAAAACAGTTATTAGTAGAGGTAATGGTATATGAGAGTATATCGTTGATCTGAAAAGGGAGGTAGGAGATGAATCTCTACGACCGATAACAGAGAACCTATGAAATAGACCCCCGTTAGGGAAATCATCGTATTCAAATAAGTGATACTCCCTTCACGTCCCTCTGACATTCGCTGTACTATGAAAGGAATCGGGCTTCAACAATGCTGAGAAGCGCATATCAACGTAGAAATCTTAGCACAAACTTACTTCACCACCTCCATAGGAGGCAAAGTTTGTAAAACTGAATTGTGGGTGTGGTGAGGGGTGTATTTATAGGCATTTTGAGGTTTGGGAAACTTTGCCCCTCCTGGTAGGATTGTATATCCCATACGTCACTAGCTCATGGACTCTTGCCAATTACATGAAAGAAACAAGCTTAATGTCACTCATTTGCCTTGTGGGAAACCAAAATCGATGAAACTTCTAGGATAGGTTTGGAAAGTGACAAACTGAGATTGTGCCAAGTTTCAAGGCAATTGATTGATGTTTAGGTGAATTTTGGTACATAAAGCTCTTTTTACATTAAGCTGCTCACATTAAGGGGCCTATTTACTAAAGGTCTTGCGGACATGATCCGACAGTGCGGATCAGGTCCGCAAGACCTCGCTGAATGCAGAGAGCAATACACTCTCCACATTAAATGTTTTAGGATGCCCCGGTAAAGCTGTAGATCTGTAATGTATATAATGGTTTGCCTTTCTCTGAATCAGTGTGTGGTAAAGCTGTAGATCTGTAATGTGTATAATGTTTTGTCTTCCTCTGTATCTGTGTGTGGTAAAGCTGTAGATCTGTAATGTGTATAATGGTTTGTCTTACTCTGTATCTGTGTGTGGTAAAGCTGTAGATCTGTAATGTGTATAATGGTTTGTCTTCCTCTGAATCTGTGTGGGGTAAAGCTGTACATCTGTAATGTGTATAATGATTTGTCTTCCTCTGAATCTGTGTGTGGTAAAGCTGTACATCTGTAATGTGTATAATGGTTTGTCTTCCTCTGAATCTGTGTGTGGTAAAGCTGTAGATCTGTAATGTGTATAATGGTTTGTCTTCCTCTGAATCTGTGTGTGGTAAAGCTGTAGATCTGTAATGTGTATAATAGTTTGCCTTTCTCTGAATCAGTGTGTGGTAAAGCTGTAGATGTGTAATGTGTATAATGGTTTGTCTTCCTCTGAATCTGTGTGTGGTAAAGCTGTAGATATGTAATGTGTATAATGGTTTGTCTTCCTCTGAATCTGTGTGTGGTAAAGCTGTACATCTGTAATGTGTATAATGGTTTGTCTTCCTCTGAATCTGTGTGTGGTAAAGCTGTACATCTGTAATGTGTATAATGGTTTGTCTTCCTCTGAATCTGTGTGTGGTAAAGCTGTAGATGTGTAATGTGTATAATGGTTTGTCTTCCTCTGAATCTGTGTGGGGTAAAGCTGTAGATCTGTAATGTGTATAATGGTTTGTCTTACTCTGTATCTGTGTGTGGTAAAGCTGTAGATCTGTAATGTGTATAATGGTTTGTCTTCCTCTGAATCTGTGTGTGGTAAAGCTGTACATCTGTAATGTGTATAATGATTTGTCTTCCTCTGAATCTGTGTGTGGTAAAGCTGTACATCTGTAATGTGTATAATGGTTTGTCTTCCTCTGAATCTGTGTGTGGTAAAGCTGTAGATCTGTAATGTGTATAATGGTTTGTCTTCCTCTGAATCTGTGTGTGGTAAAGCTGTAGATCTGTAATGTGTATAATAGTTTGCCTTTCTCTGAATCAGTGTGTGGTAAAGCTGTAGATGTGTAATGTGTATAATGGTTTGTCTTCCTCTGAATCTGTGTGTGGTAAAGCTGTAGATATGTAATGTGTATAATGGTTTGTCTTCCTCTGAATCTGTGTGTGGTAAAGCTGTACATCTGTAATGTGTATAATGGTTTGTCTTCCTCTGAATCTGTGTGTGGTAAAGCTGTACATCTGTAATGTGTATAATGGTTTGTCTTCCTCTGAATCTGTGTGTGGTAAAGCTGTAGATGTGTAATGTGTATAATGGTTTGTCTTCCTCTGAATCTGTGTGTGGTGAAGCTGTAGATCTGTAATGTGTATAATGGTTTGTCTTCCTCTGAATCAGTGTGTGGTAAAGCTGTAGATGTGTAATGTGTATAATGGTTTGTCTTCCTCTGAATCTGTGTGTGGTAAAGCTGTAGATCTGTAATGTGTATAATGGTTTGTCTTCCTCTGAATCTGTGTGTGGTAAAGCTGTAGATCTGTAATGTGTATAATGGTTTGTCTTCCTCTGAATCTGTGTGTGGTAAAGCTGTAGATCTGTAATGTGTATAATGGTTTGTCTTCCTCTGAATCTGTGTGTGGTAAAGCTGTAGATCTGTAATGTGTATAATGGTTTGTCTTCATCTGAATCAGTGTGTGGTAAAGCTGTAGATCTGTAATGTGTATAATGGTTTGTCTTCCTGTGAATCAGTGTGTGGTAAAGCTGTATATCTGTAATGTGTATAATGGTTTGTCTTCCTCTGAATCTGTGTGTGGTAAAGCTGTACATCTGTAATGTGTATAATGGTTTGTCTTCCTCTGAATCTGTGTGTGGTAAAGCTGTAGATATGTAATGTGTATAATGGTTTGTCTTCCTCTGTATCTGTGTGTGGTAAAGCTGTAGATCTGTAATGTGTATAATGGTTTGTCTTCCTCTGTATCTGTGTGTGGTAAAGCTGTAGATGTGTAATGTGTATAATGGTTTGTCTTCATCTGTATCTGTGTGTGGTAAAGCTGTAGATCTGTAATGTGTATAATGGGTTGTCTTCCTCTGAATTAGTGTGTGGTAAAGCTGTAGATGTGTAATGTGTATAATGGTTTGTCTTCCTCTGAATCAGTGTGTGGTAAAGCTGTAGATGTGTAATGTGTATAATGGTTTGTCTTCCTCTGAATCAGTGTGTGGTAAAGCTGTAGATGTGTAATGTGTATAATGGTTTGTCTTCCTCTGAATCTGTGTGTGGTAAAGCTGTAGATGTGCAATGTGTATAATGGTTTGTCTTCCTCTGAATCTGTGTGTGGTAAAGCTGTAGATGTGTTATGTGTATAATGGTTTGTCTTCCTCTGAATCAGTGTGTGGTGTATCTACTTGCACATGAAAAGCTGCACGTGACTTGCTGCCTTTCTTACTTTTATCTCTGTCTAAGGAACTTCTGCACACTCTCTTTGTATGACCAATCTCCCCACACCCATAGCAGGTGCTGTTCCTAAACCTGCAGGCATTTGCTGTGTGATTTGTGTCACCACATCTGTAACAGGTTGTCTGTGACCCTTGTCTAGCTGGATACTGTTTATTTAGGTGCATACTTCTATGAAAAAAATCTATTTCTTTTTCCTTATCACAAACTGCCTGTGCTGGGGCCTGTAGCATTTGCGCATCTTTAGTAACAAGTTCCATGACTGTAGCTATCTCTATAGCACGCTTTAGTGTTAAATCATCCTCTGCTAATAGTCTCTTTTGTACAGTACTAGTTTGGGATGTGCATTGCACAGGGGTGCACAGGGGTGCATTGCCTGGGCAGTGTACATTGTAACAATAGCATATGTTCACATTTTCAAAGTGAACATTTTATAAGTGAGGCATTAGCAATAGAATTATACAAGAACTGCACTCACTACTCAGCACAATGCTGCTTATTAAGACAACATGCTGCCTATTGACATCTGCTGAAGAATTGCACACTACATCAAGCTAACCCTATTCTCTCTCCTCTGCTTTCAGGTATGTGAATAGAGACCCTGTCAATCTGCAAAGTATTCACTGCTCTCTGGTGTTTTTTACTCTCCTGTAACTCTCTTCTGGTACGTGAATAGAGACCCTGTCAATCTGCAAAGTATTCACTGCTCCCTGGTGTTTTTTACTCTCCTGTAACTCTCTTCTGGTACGTGAATAGAGACCCTGTCAATCTGCAAACTATTCACTGCTCTCTGGTGTTTTTTACTCTCCTGTAACTCTCTTCTGGTACGTGAATAGAGACCCTGTCAATCTGCAAACTATTCACTGCTCTCTGGTGTTTTTTACTCTCCTGTAACTCTCTTCTGGTACGTGAATAGAGACCCTGTCAATCTGCAAACTATTCACTGCTCTCTGGTGTTTTTTACTCTCCTGTAACTCTCTTCTGGTACGTGAATAGAGACCCTGTCAATCTGTAACTATTCACTGCACTCTGGTGTTTTTTATTCTCCTGTAACTCTCTTCTGGTACGTGAATAGAGACCCTGTCAATCTGCATACTATTCACTGCACTCTGGTGTTTTTTACTCTCCTGTAACTCTCTTCTGGTACGTGAATAGAGACCCTGTCAATCTGCAAACTATTCACTGCTCTCTGGTGTTTTTTACTCTCCTGTAACTCTCTTCTGGTACGTGAATAGAGACCCTGTCAATCTGCAAACTATTCACTGCTCTCTGGTGTTTTTTACTATCCTGTAACTCTCTTCTGGTACGTGAATAGAGACCCTGTCAATCTGCAAACTATTCACTGCTCTCTGGTGTGTTTTACTCTCCTGTAACTCTCTTCTGGTACGTGAATAGAGACCCTGTCAATCTGCAAACTATTCACTGCTCTCTGGTGTGTTTTACTCTCCTGTAACTCTCTTCTGGTACGTGAATAGAGACCCTGTCAATCTGCAAACTATTCACTGCTCTCTGGTGTTTTTTACTCTCCTGTAACTCTCTTCTGGTATGTGAATAGAGACCCTGTCAATCTGCAAACTATTCACTGCTCTATGGTGTTTTTTACTCTCCTGTAACTCTCTTCTGGTATGTGAATAGAGACCCTGTCAATCTGCAAACTATTCACTGCTCTCTGGTGTTTTTTACTCTCCTGTAACTCTCTTCTGGTACGTGAATAGAGACCCTGTCAATTTGCATACCATTCACTGCACTCTGGTGTTTTTTACTCTCCTGTAACTCTCTTCTGGTACGTGAATAGAGACCCTGTCAATCTGCAAACTATTCACTGCTCTCTGGTGTTTTTTACTCTCCTGTAACTCTCATCTGGTACGTGAATAGAGACCCTGTCAATCTGCAAACTATTCACTGCTCTCTGGTGTTTTTTACTCTCCTGTAACTCTCTTCTGGTACGTGAATAGAGACCCTGTCAATCTGCAAACTATTCACTGCTCTCTGGTGTTTTTTACTCTCCTGTAACTCTCTTCTGGTACGTGAATAGAGACCCTGTCAATCTGCAAACTATTCACTGCTCTCTGGTGTTTTTTACTCTCCTGTAACTCTCTTCTGGTACGTGAATAGAGACCCTGTCTATCTGCAAACTATTAACTGCTCTCTGGTGTTTTTTACTCTCCTGTAACTCTCTTCTGGTACGTGAATAGAGACCCTGTCAATCTGCAAACTATTCACTGCTCTCTGGTGTTTTTTACTCTCCTGTAACTCTCTTCTGGTACGTGAATAGAGACCCTGTCAATCTGCAAACTATTCACTGCTCTCTGGTGTTTTTTTACTCTCCTGTAACCCTCATTTGGTACGTGAATAGAGACCCTGTCAATCTGCAAACTATTCACTGCACTCTGGTGTTTTTTACTCTTCTGTAACTCTCTTCTGGTACATGAATAGAGACCCGGTCAATCTGCAAACTATTCACTGCTCTCTGGTGTTTTTTACTCTCCTGTAACCCTCATTTGGTACGTGAATAGAGACCCTGTCAATCTGCAAACTATTCACTGCTCTCTGGTGTTTTTTACTCTTCTGTTACTCTCTTCTGATACGTGAATAGAGACCCTGTCAATCTGCAAACTATTCACTGCTCTCTGGTGTTTTTTACTCTTCTGTTACTCTCTTCTGATACGTGAATAGAGACCCTGTCAATCTGCAAACTATTCACTGCTCTCTGGTGTTTTTTACTCTCCTGTAACCCTCATTTGGTACGTGAATAGAGACCCTGTCAATCTGCAAACTATTCACTGCTCTATGGTGTTTTTTACTCTTCTGTAACTCTCTTCTGATACATGAATAGAGACCCTGTCAATCTGCAAACTATTCACTGCTCTCTGGTGTTTTTTACTCTTCTGTAACTCTCTTCTGATACGTGAATATTTACATAGAGCAAATGATTTTAGTTTGTTAATGTAGTCCTACATCTGTTGTACTGTTATCCAAAGTCTTATTTCTAATGTTCATTTAATTGACATGTGATGTTCAATCCTTATCAATACTTGCTATTATTCTAAAATGTATAGCTGTCTTATTCCATAGTTTTAACCTTCTCCAAATTTTATTGTCTGTTTACTTAACATCTCACCTTGACCAGACCAGAATCTAACTTTCCAATTGGCCTTTCCAAATGTCTTTGATTAGCAGGCAACTAAATTTAGTGGACTCAGCTGACTGCCCTGCCTGCATATATTTCACACTAGTTTGGGATGTGCATTGCACTGGGATGTGCATTGCCTGGGCAGTGTACATTGTAACAATAGCATATGTTCACATTTTCAAAGTGAACATTTTATAAGTGAGGCACTAGCAATAGAATTATACAAGAATTAAAGGGACACTAAACCCAAAAATTATCTTTCATGATTGAAGTAGAGAATACAATTATAAACAACATTCCAATTTACTTCTATTATCTAATTTGCTTAATTCTTTAGATATCCTTTGTTGAAGAAATTGCAATGCACATAGGTGAGCCAATCAAATGAGGCATCTATGTGCAGCAACCAATCAGCAGCTATTGAGCCTATCAAGATATGCTTTTCAGCAAAGTATATCAAGAGAATGAAGAAAGTTAGATAATAGAAGTAAATTAGAAAGTTGTTTAAAATTGCATGCTCCTTCTAAATCATGAAAGAAAAAAATTGGGTTTCATGTCCCTTTAAGTGAACATTTTATAAGTGAGGCATTAGCAATAGAATTATACAAGAATTAAGTGAACATTTTATAAGTGAGGCATTAACAATAGAATTATACAATAATTAAGTGAACATTTTATAAGTGAGGCATTAACAATAGAATTATACAATAATTAAGTGAACATTTTATAAGTGAGGCATTAACAATAGAATTATACAAGAATTAAGTGAACATTTTATAAATGAGGGATTAACAATAGAATTATACAATAATTAAGTGAACATTTTATAAGTGAGGCATTAACAAAAGAATTATACAATAATTAAGTGAACATTTTATAAATGAGGCATTAACAATAGAATTATACAAGAATTAACTGAATATTTTATAAGTGAGGCATTGGCAATAGAATTATACAAGTATTCAGTGAACATTTTATAAGTGAGGCATTAACAATAGTATTATACAAGAATTAAGTGAACATTTTATAAGTGAGGCATTAGCAATAGAATTATACAAGAATTAAGTGAACATTTTATAAGTGAGGCATTAGCAATAGAATTATACAAGAATTAAGTGAACATTTTATAAGTGAGGCATTAGCAATAGAATTATACAAGAATTAAGTGAACATTTTATAAGTGAGGCATTAGCAATAGAATTATACAATAATTAAGTGAACATTTTATAAGTGAGGCATTAGCAATAGAATTATACAAGAATTAAATGAACATTTTATAAGTGAGGCATTAGCAATAGAATTATACAAGAATTAAGAGAACATTTTATAAGTGAGGCATTAGCAATAGAATTATACAAGAATTAAGTGAACATTTTATAAGTGAGGCATTAGCAATAGAATTATACAATAATTAAGTGAACATTTTATAAGTGAGGCATTAGCAATAGAATTATACAATAATTAAGTGAACATTTTATAAGTGAGGCATTAACAATAGAATTATACAAGAATTAAGTGAACATTTTATAAGTGAGGCATTAACAATAGAATTATACAAGAATTAAGTGAACATTTTATAAGTGAGGCACTAACAATAGAATTATACAAGAATTAAGTGAACATTTTATAAATGAGGCATTAGCAATAGAATTATACAAGAATTAAGTGAACATTTTATAAGTGAGGCATTAACAATAGAATTATACAATAATTAAGTGAACATTTTATAAGTGAGGCACTAACAATAGAATTATACAAGAATTAAGTGAACATTTTATAAGTGAGGCATTAGCAATAGAATTATACAAGAATTAAGTGAACATTTTATAAGTGAGTCATTAACAATAGAATTATACAAGAATTAAGTGAACATTATATAAGTGAGGCACTAACAATAGAATTATACAAGAATTAAGTGAACATTATATAAGTGAGTCATTAACAATAGAATTAAACAAGAATTAAGTGAACATTTTATAAGTGAGGCACTAACAATAGAATTATACAAGAATTAAGTGAACATTTTATAAGTGAGGCATTAACAATAGAATTATACAAGAATTAAGTGAACATTATATAAGTGAGGCACTAACAATAGAATTATACAATAATTAAGTGAACATTTTATAAGTGAGGCACTAGCAATAGAATTATACAAGAATTAAGTGAACATTTTATAAGTGATGCATTAACAATAGAATTATACAAGAATTAAGTGAACATTTTATAAGTGAGGCACTAACAATAGAATTATACAAGAATTAAGTGAACATTTTATAAGTGAGGCACTAACAATAGAATTATACAAGAATTAAGTGAACATTTTATAAATGAGGCATTAACAATAGAATTATACAAGAATTAACTGAGCATTTTATAAATGAGGCATTAACAATAGAATTATACAAGAATTAAGTGAACATTTTATAAGTGAGGCATTAACAATAGAATTATACAAGAATTAAGTGAGCATTTTATAAGTGAGGCATTAACAATAGAATTATACAAGAATTAAGTGAGCATTTTATAAGTGAGGCATTAACAATAGAATTATACAAGAATTAAGTGAACATTTTATAAGTGAGGCATTAACAATAGAATTATACAAGAATTAACTGAGCATTTTATAAATGAGGCATTAACAATAGAATTATACAAGAATTAAGTGAGCATTTTATAAATGAGGCATTAACAATAGAATTATACAAGAATTAAGTGAACATTTTATAAGTGAGGCATTAACAATAGAATTATACAAGAATTAAGTGAACATTTTATAAGTGAGGCATTAACAATAGAATTATACAAGAATTAACTGAGCATTTTATAAATGAGGCATTAACAATAGAATTATACAAGAATTAAGTGAGCATTTTATAAATGAGGCATTAACAATAGAATTATACAAGAATTAAGTGAACATTTTATAAGTGAGGCATTAACAATAGAATTATACAAGAATTAAGTGAACATTTTATAAGTGAGGCATTAACAATAGAATTATACAAGAATTAAGTGAACATTTTATAAGTGAGGCACTAACAATAGAATTATACAAGAATTAAGTGAACATTTTATAAATGAGGCATTAACAATAGAATTATACAAGAATTAAGTGAACATTTTATAAGTGAGGCATTAACAATAGAATTATACAAGAATTAAGTGAGCATTTTATAAGTGAGGCATTAACAATAGAATTATACAAGAATTAAGTGAGCATTTTATAAGTGAGGCATTAACAATAGAATTATACAAGAATTAAGTGAACATTTTATAAGTGAGGCATTAACAATAGAATTATACAAGAATTAAGTGAACATTTTATAAGTGAGGCACTAACAATAGAATTATACAAGAATTAAGTGAACATTTTATAAGTGAGGCACTAACAATAGAATTATACAAGAATTAAGTGAACATTTTATAAGTGAGGCACTAACAATAGAATTATACAAGAATTAAGTGAACATTTTATAAATGAGGCATTAACAATAGAATTATACAAGAATTAACTGAGCATTTTATAAATGAGGCATTAACAATAGAATTATACAAGAATTAAGTGAACATTTTATAAGTGAGGCATTAACAATAGAATTATACAAGAATTAAGTGAGCATTTTATAAGTGAGGCATTAACAATAGAATTATACAAGAATTAAGTGAGCATTTTATAAGTGAGGCATTAACAATAGAATTATACAAGAATTAAGTGAACATTTTATAAGTGAGGCATTAACAATAGAATTATACAAGAATTAACTGAGCATTTTATAAATGAGGCATTAACAATAGAATTATACAAGAATTAAGTGAGCATTTTATAAATGAGGCATTAACAATAGAATTATACAAGAATTAAGTGAACATTTTATAAGTGAGGCATTAACAATAGAATTATACAAGAATTAAGTGAACATTTTATAAGTGAGGCATTAACAATAGAATTATACAAGAATTAACTGAGCATTTTATAAATGAGGCATTAACAATAGAATTATACAAGAATTAAGTGAGCATTTTATAAATGAGGCATTAACAATAGAATTATACAAGAATTAACTGAGCATTTTATAAATGAGGCATTAACAATAGAATTATACAAGAATTAAGTGAGCATTTTATAAATGAGGCATTAACAATAGAATTATACAAGAATTAAGTGAACATTTTATAAGTGAGGCATTAACAATAGAATTATACAAGAATTAAGTGAACATTTTATAAGTGAGGCACTAACAATAGAATTATACAAGAATTAAGTGAACATTTTATAAATGAGGCATTAACAATAGAATTATACAAGAATTAAGTGGAGCTTTAAGCAACATAATTTCAGAGAAGTGGAAAGTTTTAGATATTTAGGGATCCAACTGCATAGAGACCCTGAGTTATGGTACAAACTTAACTATACAGCTTTTTTTTCTAATATTACACATAGAATACACCGTTGGACTCTATTTCCACTTTCACTAACTGCCAAAATAATGCTTATTAAATCTATTCTTTTTCCTCAGTTATTATATATAATGAATAATTTGCCGCTATTTATTCTTGATAAAGATATTAAGTTCTTCAACCGAGCGTGTGCGGATCTTATCTGGAACAAAGGTAGACATATGCTCTCTATCAGAAAGCTCTCTCAAGCTAAGGAATTTGGAGGCCTTGCATTCCCGGATATTAAGACATACAACATAGCTATATTGGCACAATTCGGAGTAGATTGGTTACTTTCTGCCGATTATTTAACAAATAGTAAAGCGGAGGAGGAGCTCATAAAGCCTTTCTCCCTTATAGCGGCTTTACATTGCCCGCATAGACGACTCCCCGGAAATATTAAAATACTAGTCAGTATTTTTAATACTGTTAAAGCATGGCAGCAACTCTGTTCCCGGTTGAAGATCAACTTCCATGTATCTAGCTTTCTTCCTATTAGAGGTAACCCGGAGTTTCAGCCAGGATTCCAATATACAATATATAATAGTTGGGCTAGTAAGGGCCTAGCTTCAATAGCACAATTATTAGACGATGGATTAGGGGTGCGTACCTTCGAGAATATCGCCATACAGTATAATCTTTCGAACAAATCTTTTTATGCATATCTACAGATTCGCCACTTTATACAGGAAAAGCTGCAGATGGGGCCATGGCCAGGGAAATATGATAGAGTCGGTGACTACATTAACTCATATAGTCAGGGGAAGCATTCAATCTCGCTATTATACAAAATATTGCTCGCAAAACAAGGCCAGCTAATCATGGAACAATGCTCAGCACACTGGACTAAACACTTTGACGAATTCGATGATGAAATAATCAGTAAAAGCATAAAATGGGTGAGCGACGCGCTCCTTCCTTTCTCCTGGAAGGAATCTCATCTAAAACTTCTCAATAACGCATATATTTCACCCAAAAGACTTGCTCTCTGGTCATTAGAACAGCAAGGACATTGCTATAAATGCCAATTCCCCTCAGCAAATCTATTCCACTGTTTCTGGTACTGTCCAAAAATAAATCAGCTATGGCGCAAAGTAAAATACTGGTTAAATAAGAGTACACAGGAGCCCTTTTCTTTTGATCTAAAAAAATTTTTTTTTATGGTATCAGATTCAGCATCCTATAACCTAAGTAATACCTTTACTTTAATAGTCAGGAATTTAATCCTGAAAAATTGGAAAAATAATAAAACCCCTCCTTTTAGTCTATTCCTTCAAGCGGTCAAAGCACAGATTATGTTTGAGCAATATAATATTTCCAGTACAAGTGAGAAGCAAATACAACGATTTTTTAACAAATGGTTGAAAGTAATAAAAACCTATCCGCTTCCCACACAATATATACTCACCAAAGCATTTCAGAGATCTGTATATTTTGAAGGTCTAATTTTACGCAACATATTCCCTGTATCATGGTACTAACAACCTTTTGTAGAGGGTAGGGGGGACGGGGGGAGGGGGACGATGGAGTAGAGAGTTTATAATAATTTTTTTTTTATTTTTTTTTCTCCTTTCTTTCTCCTTTCCTTCTTTTTCTTTTTTCTTTCTGCATTCCAAGTTTTATTTATGGGAAAAGTATGTCAGCAAGATATTGAGAATGTGTAAATATACAGATGCTTGTTATACTTGTCAAGATATGTATAATCATTGCCATTTATTGCTTATACCTTCCTTAAGCATGTATTTTGTTTTTTATTGCTGACTTGAAAATAAATGATATAAAAAATAAAAAAAAAGTGAACATTTTATAAGTGAGGCATTAGCAATAGAATTATACAAGAATTAAGTGAACATTTTATAAGTGAGGCATTAGCAATAGAATTATACAAGAATTAAGTGAACATTTTATAAGTGAGGCATTAACAATAGAATTATACAATAATTAAGTGAACATTTTATTAGTGAGGCATTAGCAATAGAATTATACAAGAATTAAGTGAACATTTTATAAGTGAGGCATTAGCAATAGAATTATACAAGAATTAAGTGAACATTTTATAAGTGAGGCATTAACAATAGAATTATACAATAATTAAGTGAACATTTTATTAGTGAGGCATTAGCAATAGAATTATACAAGAATTAAGTGAACATTTTATAAGTGAGTCATTAACAATAGAATTATACAAGAATTAAGTGAACATTTTATAAGTGAGGCACTAACAATAGAATTATACAAGAATTAAGTGAACATTTTATAAGTGAGGCACTAACAATAGAATTATACAAGAATTAAGTGAACATTTTATAAATGAGGCATTAACAATAGAATTATACAATAATTAAGTGAACATTTTATAAATGAGGCATTAACAATAGAATTATACAAGAATTAACTGAGCATTTTATAAATGAGGCATTAACAATAGAATTATACAAGAATTAAGTGGACATTTTATAAGTGAGGCATTAGCAATAGAATTATACAAGAATTCAGTGAACATTTTATAAGTGAGGCATTAGCAATAGAATTATACAAGAATTAAGTGAACATTTTATAAGTGAGGCATTAGCAATAGAATTATACAAGAATTAAGTTAACATTTTATAAGTCAGTCATTAACAATAGAATTATACAAGAATTAAGTGAACATTTTATAAGTGAGGCACTAGCAATAGAATTATACAAGAATCGAACAAGGATTGGACAAGGGGCAAGAAAAAGGCAGGTGTTTTTAGAATATTATGTTTGATATACCTTATTGTTTTTTTATGCAATTGCTACTGTAATACTGTGCCTTATGTGTTTAACTGGTTCCCTCTTTTGTAAAAATGCCTAACATCTTCATATCCCTTTTTGCTGCCTTCTGTCTCTATAACAAACTACATTATTCAATTACTCCTTCTCCCTCTCCACTTGCACTGTTCATTAGCCCATCTCTCTTATACTCACCTTACTTTTGTACTCACAAACTTTACCTATCCCTAAACACTCTCTCTCCCCCCTGCACCTTGTCTCAAAAGCAGTCTCATTACTGCAAATCTGTATCTCATCGCATGTCAATCTCCCTGTTGATTTTACTAACTGCTGGTGACATCTCCCCTAATCCTGGTCCCCAACAACTGCCTAGCCGTGCACATCCATGTGTACCGTCCCACAGACTCAAAAAACAAAACTCTGACAACCTTACTCACATTCCTCTTGCATCAAAAGCCACTTCCCCTTTCACTTGTGCACTCTGGAACTCTCGCTCTGTTTGCAACAAACTCACTTCTATACATGACCTCTTTATCTCCCACTCCCTCAACCTTCTGGCCCTAACAGAAACCTGGCTCTCTCCCCTAGACACAGCATCCACAGCTGCTCTGTCACATGGGGGTCTCCACTTCAGCCACACTCCTAGGTCTGGTTATAGACAAGGAGGTGGAGTAGGTATTTTTTTTTCCTCTCATTGCACCTTTCAACAAATACATCCCATCTCTTCCCTCACATTTTCCTCATTCGAAACCCACAGAATTTGCTTATTCTCTACCCTCTCTATACGTGTTGCAGTCATTTATCGACCGGATGAAAGAATGTTTGGAGTTTATAGCGCAAATAAATGCTTAAACCAATTTAAATGATATATAAATTTAAATGATACATAAAAATATATATATGAGGAGATTCCTAATTTGGCAGACAATGTGAGTAAAGGATTTCTCAGATATGTCTAACCTTATTTAGTAGTATGTGTGTTCCCTAATTGGGGATTGGTAACCTATATGATTAGTTAATCTTTATGCAATATATAAGTATAAAACCATAAAAGCAATCAAATTTTCTTTGGTATCAGGGATTGATAACTTATCCAGTTAGTAAATCTTATGCAATATATAAGCATAAAAAGTATCAAGTTTTCTAGGTTGTAGTATAAATTAATTTATTTTATTACATCAACTAATCAGAATAAAAGTCACTCGAAAGTTAAAACCAAATTGATATAAAATCAGAAGTATGGGTTTAATATTGACATAAAATTGATATATTCAATTAATTTCACAATGTGAGAAAAAAGTGCAGTCGGCCGACTGATCAAAAATGTATTCAGTAAATAAGATTTTAAAAATTCATTGGATAAATGCATTTGACTGAAATATGGAAAGTTTATCAATATAATTCAACTCAATAATAAGTCCTGGAATTCCATTTAAAAAAGTTGTAAAATAATCATAGGATTTTTAAAAATTCATCGGTTAATGCAGAATATGGAAAGTTCATCAATATAATTCAACTCAAAATGATAAGGCCTGGAGTTGCGTGTAAAAGGATTGTAGAATAATTATAGATCCTCTCACTGTCTGCCCAACACAGAGGACAGGTCTCAGAGCCTAATGTGGGTAATCTTTATAACTTTAGTGTGGTGATAGCATATCGTAACTCGTAACCTAATGTCAGTATTTGCGGGGCTCTACAGTCTTGCAGTATGAGAACAGCAGAGTTGGTTGTGTGAAGTCAGATGAGAAGCAACGTTATGAGATGCGGTCTCAGAATATGATAGTTTTTCACTTACTGTCTGCCTCTGCCGGTACTGACAAGCCGATTCTGGAGCCTGGGTTACCTTGAGTTACGGTATCTGGTCCGGGTGTCCTTGAAGATTATTCCTGGCGTTTTTTAGGCTCTACGGGTCAGAGCAGTTGTATGCGGCAAAGGTCCGGGGGATGTTAAATTTCTTCAATATCCCAATAGCGGGTATACAGTGGTGATCTCTGCACAAAGGATGAGTCTGTTGTAGAAAAAAGAAGTAGGAGCTACGCATTTCAGCCGTTTACATCTGCCTTTTTCAAGCTGTACTGCTGGACAAGGGTTTTGGCGGGGTTTTATACCTTTAAACGGCTTTTTAATGAACAGGTATATTTTCACCTGTGATTGCTTAAACGAGTGTTCTCACTAAGCATATGTGCAAGTTTGGGTATTTAAGAGTCTTTGTAAAACCAGTATTCAAATTAAAATTACAATACCGTACAAGCATATTCTATTTGAAAAAAATAGAGGCAAAAAAATAATAAAAATAAAATAAAAAATAAAAATAGAAGCGCAAAAATAAAAGCGCAATATACAATTTTGATTTACATACAGATTGATCAAACATATAATAATAATTAAACATTAAAAAAGCTAATATATATCCAAGTTGGGGGATACGATTGACAAGTTAATCAAATTGACAGGTTTATTTAAATTAAAATTAACAGGTGTAGAATACTTTGGATCACATATATGGGAGGGATTATAAATAATAAATAAATAATAATAGTAATGATAGTAGTGTGTATATACATTATATTATATTATACACTATAATTCTTTTGAATGGATTAACATTCTTTTAAGAAACTATTCAAATTGAAGTCGATATTTAAACCTTTTTGGTGTAGTGTTTGAAGTTTAAAAATCCATTTGGCTTCTGCTTGCAGGAGTGTTTTAGAGTGATTCCCCCCTCCGCAGCCCTTTCCTATTTTTTCTATGGCAGTAAAATGTAAACAATTTAAATTACTATTGTTGCACAATCTAAAGTGCTTAGGGATAGTGATGTCGTGAACTGTTCGCCGGAGAACAGTTCCCGCCGATCTTAGCTTGTTCGCGTTCGCTGCGGCGGGCGAACATATGCGATGTTCGATCTGCCTCCTATTCGTCATCATTGAGTAAACTTTGACCCTGTATCTCACAGTCTGCAGACACATTTCAGCCAATCAGCAGCAGACACTCCCTCCCAGACCCTCCCAGCTCCTGGGCAGCAGCCATTTTAGATTCATTACGATCCTGCATTCTTAGTGAGAGGAGGTTTAGTGCTGCTGCTGGTGATTTTATAGGGAAATTGATAGCTAGGCTAGTGTATTCAGTGTCCACTACAGTCCTGAAGGACTCATCTAATCTCTGCTGTAAGGACAGCACCCCAAAAAGCCATTTTTAGGGCTAGAACTTCAGCCCAAAAAGTCCTTTTTAGGGCTAGAACTTCAGTCGTTTTTTTTGTTTTTGGTTTTTTTTTGTAATTTTATTTGCATTTGCCTGCCTGTCAGCCTGTGTGTTAGGCTCACAGCATATACTGTGATTAATTCTTCTGTGCCACCACTTATATCTGGTTAACATTAGTGTAAATTAAAAAAAAAAAATGTTTACATCATTTTGCTAGTGTAATCTAATTTCATTTTCCATCAGGCCTGTGTGTCAGGCTCACAGCATATACTGTGATTAATTGCCCTGTGCCACCACTTATATCTGGTTAACATTAGTGTAAATTTAAAAAAAAAAAACCTTTAACATCATTTTGCTAGTGTAATCTAATTTCATTTTCCATCAGGCCTGTGTGTCAGGCCCACAGCATATACTGTGATTAATTGCTCTGTGCCACCACTTATATCTGGTTAACATTAGTGTAAATTTTAAAAAATAAAACTTTTACATCATTTTGCTAGTGTAATCAAATTTCATTTTCCATCAGGCCTGTGTGTCAGGCCCACAGCATATACTGTGATTAATTGCTCTGTGCCACCACTTATATCTGGTTAACATTAGTGTAAATTTAAAAAAAAACAAAAAAACTTTTACATCAGTTTGCTAGTGTAATCTAATTTCATTTTCCATCAGGGCTGTGTGCCAGGCCCACAGCATATACTGTGATTAATTACTCTGTGCCACCACTCATATCTGGTGTAACATTAGTGTAAATTTAAAAAAACAAAAACTTTTACATCAGTTTGCTAGTATAATCTAATTTCATTTTCCATCAGGCCTGTGTGTCAGGCGCACAGCATATAGTGTGATTAATTGCTCTGTGCCACCACTTATATCTGGTTAACATTAGTGTAAATTAAAAAAAAAACAAAAAAAAACTTTTACATCAGTTTGCTAGTGTAATCTAATTTCACTTTCCATCAGGCCTGTGTGTCAGGCACACAGCATATACTGTGCCTAATTGCTCTGTTTTCCACCACTTATATCTGGTGTAACATTAGTGTAAATTTAAAAAAACAAAAAACTTTTACATCAGTCTGCTATTGTTATTTAATTTTAGTTGCCAGGCCAGCGTGCCACTAGTGCCAGCCTGTGTGTCAGGCTCCCAGCATATATTGTGCCTACTTCCATCCTCAGTGCCACCACTCCTATCTGTTGTAACATTAGTGTAATTTTTTTTTTTTAAAAACTTTTACATCAGTCTGCTAGTGTTATTTAATTGCAGTTGCCAGGCCAGCCTGCCACTAGTGCCAGCCTGTGTGTCAGGCTCCCAGCATATACTGTGCCTACTTCCATCCTCAGTGCCACCACTCCTATCTGGTGTAACATTAGTGTATCTTTTTAAAAAAAAAAAAACTTTTACATCAGTCTTCTAGTGTTATTTAATTATAGTTGCCAGGCCAGCCTGCCACTAGTGCCAGCCTGTGTGTCAGGTTCCCAGCATATACTGTGCCTACTTTCATCCTCAGTGCCACCACTCATATCTGGTGTAACATTAGTGTAACTTTTAAAAAAAAAAACTTTTACATCAGTCTGCTAGTGTTATTTAATTGCAGTTGCCTGCCTGCCAGCGTGTGTGCCAGGCCCACTTTCCAACTAGTGCCACCAATCATATTTGTTATAACAGTAGTGTAAATATTTTAAATAAAAACTTTTTTGACTGTGAAACATCAGTCTGTTAGTGAAATCTAATTGAAGTTGCCTGCCTGCCAGCGTGTGTGCCAGGCCCACTTGCCAAGTTAGTGGCACCACTCATATTTGTTGTAACAGTAGTGTAAATATTTTAAATAAAAACTTTTTTGACTGTGAAACATCAGTCTGTTAGTTAAATTTAATTGAAGTTGCCTACCTGCCAGCGTGTGTGCCAGGCCCACTTGCCAATTTAGTGGCACCACTCATATTTGTTGTAACAGTAGTGTAAATATTTAAAATAAAAAAAATTTTGACTGTGAAACATCAGTCTGCTAGTGCAATTGAATTGCAGTTGCCTGCCTGCCAGCGTGTGTGCCAGGCCCACTTGCCAACTAGTGCCACCAATCATATTTGTTATAACAGTATTGTAAATATTAAAAAAAATAAAAAATTTGACTGTGAAACATCAGTCAGCTAGTGTAATCTAATTGCAGTTGCCTGCCTGCCAGCGTGTGTGCCAGGCCCACTTGCCAACTAGTGCCACCAATCATATTTGTTATAACAGTAGTGTAAATATTTTTTAAAAAAAAATGTTTTGACTGTGAAACATCAGTCTGCTAGTATAATCTAATTGAAGTTGCCTGCCTGCCAGCGTGTTTGCCAGGCCCACTTGCCAAGATAGTGGCACCACTCATATTTGTTGTAACAGTAGTGTAAATATTTAATAAAAAAACTTTGTTGACTGTGAAACATCAGTCAGCTAGTGCAATCTAATTGAAGTTGCCTGCCTGCCAGCATGTTTGCCAGGCCCACTTGCCAACTAGTGCCACCACTCATATTTGTTATAACAGTAGTGTAAATATTTAATAAAAAAACTTTTTTGACTGTGAAACAACAGTCTGCTATTGTAATCTAATTGAAGTTGCCTGCCTGCCAGCATGTGTGCCAGGCCCACTTGGCAAGTTAGTGGCACCACTCATATTTGTTGTAACAGTAGTGTAAATATTTAAAAAAAAAAAAAACTTTTTTTGACTGTGAAACATCAGTCAGCTAGTGCAATCTAATTGCAGTTGCCTGTCTGCCAGCGTGTTTGCCCGGCCCACTTGCCAACTAGTGCCACCACTCAAAATTAAAAAAAAAAATGTTTACATCATTTTGCTAGTGTAATCTAATTTCATTTTCCATCAGGCCTGTGTGTCAGGCTCACAGCATATACTGTGATTAATTGCCCTGTGCCACCACTTATATCTGGTTAACATTAGTGTAAATTTAAAAAAAAAAAAACTTTAACATCATTTTGCTAGTGTAATCTAATTTCATTTTCCATCAGGCCTGTGTGTCAGGCCCACAGCATATACTGTGATTAATTGCTCTGTGCCACCACTTATATCTGGTTAACATTAGTGTAAATTTTAAAAAATAAAACTTTTACATCATTTTGCTAGTGTAATCAAATTTCATTTTCCATAATCAAATTTCATTTTCCATCAGGCCTGTGTGTCAGGCCCACAGCATATACTGTGATTAATTGCTCTGTGCCACCACTTATATCTGGTTAACATTAGTGTAAATTTAAAAAAAAACAAAAAAACTTTTACATCAGTTTGCTAGTGTAATCTAATTTCATTTTCCATCAGGGCTGTGTGCCAGGCCCACAGCATATACTGTGATTAATTACTCTGTGCCACCACTCATATCTGGTGTAACATTAGTGTAAATTTAAAAAACAAAAACTTTTACATCAGTTTGCTAGTATAATCTAATTTCATTTTCAATCAGGCCTGTGTGTCAGGCGCACAGCATATAGTGTGATTAATTGCTCTGTGCCACCACTTATATCTGGTTAACATTAGTGTAAATTTAAAAAAAACAAAAACAAACTTTTACATCAGTTTGCTAGTGTAATCTAATTTCACTTTCCATCAGGCCTGTGTGTCAGGCACACAGCATATACTGTGCCTAATTGCTCTGTTTTCCACCACTTATATCTGGTGTAACATTAGTGTAAATTTAAAAAAAACAAAAAACTTTTACATCAGTCTGCTATTGTTATTTAATTTTAGTTGCCAGGCCAGCGTGCCACTAGTGCCAGCCTGTGTGTCAGGCTCCCAGCATATATTGTGCCTACTTCCATCCTCAGTGCCACCACTCCTATCTGTTGTAACATTAGTTTAATTTTTTTTAAAAAAAAACTTTTACATCAGTCTGCTAGTGTTATTTAATTGCAGTTGCCAGGCCAGCCTGCCACTAGTGCCAGCCTGTGTGTCAGGCTCCCAGCATATACTGTGCCTACTTCCATCCTCAGTGCCACCACTCCTATCTGGTGTAACATTAGTGTATCTTTTTAAAAAAAAAACTTTTATATCAGTCTTCTAGTGTTATTTAATTATAGTTGCCAGGCCAGCCTGCCACTAGTGCCAGCCTGTGTGTCAGGTTCCCAGCATATACTGTACCTACTTTCATCCTCAGTGCCACCACTCATATCTGTTGTAACATTAGTGTAACTTTTTTTAAAAAAAAACTTTTACATCAGTCTGCTAGTGTTATTTAATTGCAGTTGCATGCCAGCGTGTGTGCCAGGCCCACTTTCCAACTAGTACCACCAATCATATTTGTTATAACAGTAGTGTAAATATTTTAAATAAAAACTTTTTTGACTGTGAAACATCAGTCTGTTAGTGTAATCTAATTGAAGTTGCCTGCCTGCCTGCCTGCCAGCGTGTGTGCCAGGCCCACTTGCCAAGTTAGTGGCACCACTCATATTTGTTGTAACAGTAGTGTAAATATTTTAAATAAAAACTTCTTTGACTGTGAAACATCAGTCTGTTAGTGTAATCTAATTGAAGTTGCCTACCTGCCAGCGTGTGTGCCAGGCCCACTTGCCAAGTTAGTGGCACCACTCATATTTGTTGTAACAGTAGTGTAAATATTTAAAATAAAAACTTTTTTGACTGTGAAACATCATTCTGCTAGTGCAATTGAATTGCAGTTGCCTGCCTGCCAGCCTGTGTGCCAGGCCAAATTGCCAACTAGTGCCACCAATCATATTTGTTATAACAGTATTGTAAATATTAAAAAAAATAAAAAATTTGACTGTGAAACATTAGTCAGCTAGTGTAATCTAATTGCAGTTGCCTGCCTGCCAGCGTGTGTGCCAGGCCCACTTGCCAACTAGTGCCACCAATCATATTTGTTATAACAGTAGTGTAAATATTTTTTTTTTTTTTTTAAATTTGACTGTGAAACATCAGTCTGCTAGTATAATCTAATTGAAGTTGCCTGCCTGCCAGCGTGTTTGCCAGGCCCACTTTCCAAGATAGTGGCACCACTCATATTTGTTGTAACAGTAGTGTAAATATTTAATAAAAAAACTTTGTTGACTGTGAAACATCAGTCAGCTAGTGCAATCTAAAAATCTAATTTTTAAAAAAAAAAAAACTTTTATATCAGTCTGCTATTGTTATTTAATTTTAGTTGCCAGGCCAGCGTGCCACTAGTGCCAGCCTGTGTGTCAGGCTCCCAGCATATATTGTGCCTACTTCCATCCTCAGTGCCACCACTCCTATCTGTTGTAACATTAGTGTAATTTTTTTTTAAAAAAAAACTTTTACATCAGTCTGCTAGTGTTATTTAATTGCAGTTGCCAGGCCAGCCTGCCACTAGTGCCAGCCTGTGTGTCAGGCTCCCAGCATATACTGTGCCTACTTCCATCCTCAGTGCCACCACTCCTATCTGGTGTAACATTAGTGTATCTTTTAAAAAAAAAAAACTTTTACATCAGTCTTCTAGTGTTATTTAATTATAGTTGCCAGGCCAGCCTGCCACTAGTGCCAGCCTGTGTGTCAGGTTCCCAGCATATACTGTGCCTACTTTCATCCTCAGTGCCACCACTCATATCTGGTGTAACATTAGTGTAACTTTTTAAAAAAAAAACTTTTACATCAGTCTGCTAGTGTTATTTAATTGCAGTTGCCTGCCTGCCAGCGTGTGTGCCAGGCCCACTTTCCAACTAGTGCCACCAATCATATTTGTTATAACAGTAGTGTAAATATTTTAAATAAAAACTTTTTTGACTGTGAAACATCAGTCTGTTAGTGTAATCTAATTGAAGTTGCCTGCCTGCCAGCGTGTGTGCCAGGCCCACTTGCCAAGTTAGTGGCACCACTCATATTTGTTGTAACAGTAGTGTAAATATTTTAAATAAAAACTTTTTTGACTGTGAAATATCAGTCTGTTAGTTAAATTTAATTGAAGTTGCCTACCTGCCAGCGTGTGTGCCAGGCCCACTTGCCAAGTTAGTGGCACCACTCATATTTGTTGTAACAGTAGTGTAAATATTTAAAATAAAAAAAATTTTGACTGTGAAACATCAGTCTGCTAGTGCAATTGAATTGCAGTTGCCTGCCTGCCAGCGTGTGTGCCAGGCCCACTTGCCAACTAGTGCCACCAATCATATTTGTTATAACAGTATTGTAAATATTAAAAAAATAAAAAATTTGACTGTGAAACATCAGTCAGCTAGTGTAATCTAATTGCAGTTGCCTGCCTGCCAGCGTGTGTGCCAGGCCCACTTGCCAACTAGTGCCACCAATCATATTTGTTATAACAGTAGTGTAAATATTTTTTAAAAAAAAATTTTTTGACTGTGAAACATCAGTCTGCTAGTATAATCTAATTGAAGTTGCCTGCCTGCCAGCGTGTTTGCCAGGCCCACTTGCCAAGATAGTGGCACCACTCATATTTGTTGTAACAGTAGTGTAAATATTTAATAAAAAAACTTTGTTGACTGTTAAACATCAGTCAGCTAGTGCAATCTAATTGAAGTTGCCTGCCTGCCAGCATGTTTGCCAGGCCCACTTGCCAACTAGTGCCACCACTCATATTTGTTATAACAGTAGTGTAAATATTTAATAAAAAAACTTTTTTGACTGTGAAACAACAGTCTGCTATTGTAATCTAATTGAAGTTGCCTGCCTGCCAGCATGTGTGCCAGGCCCACTTGGCAAGTTAGTGGCACCACTCATATTTGTTGTAACAGTAGTGTAAATATTTAAAAAAAAAAAAAACTTTTTTGACTGTGAAACATCAGTCAGCTAGTGCAATCTAATTGCAGTTGCCTGTCTGCCAGCGTGTTTGCCCGGCCCACTTGCCAACTAGTGCCACCACTCATATTTGTTATAACAGTAGTGTAAATATTTAAAAAAAAACTTTTTTGACTGTGAAACATCAGTCTGCTATTGTAATCTAATTGAAGTTGTCTGCCTGCCAGTGTGTGTGCCAGGCCCACTTGCCAAGTTAGTGGCACCACTCATATTTGTTGTAACAGTAGTTTAAATATTTAAAAAAAAAACTTTGTTGACTGTGAAACATCAGTCAGCTAGTGCAATCTAATTGCAGTTGCCTGCCTGCCAGCGTGTTTGCCAGGCCCACTTGCCAACTAGTGCCACCACTCATATTTGTTATAACAGTAGCGTAAATATTTAAAAAAAAAACTTTTTTGACTGTGAAACATCAGTCTGCTATTGTAATCTAATTGAAGTTGTCTGCCTGCCAGTGTTTGTGCCAGGCCCACTTGCCAAGTTAGTGGCACCACTCATATTTGTTGTAACAGTAGTGTAAATATTTTAAAAAAAAGCTTTTTTGACTGTAAAACATGTCTGCTAGTGCAATCGAATTGCAGTTGCCTGCCTGCCAGCGTGTGTGCCAGGCCCACTTGCCAACTAGTGCCACCAATCATATTTGTTATAACAGTATTGTAAATATTTAAAAAAAAAAAAATTGACTGTGAAACATCATTCAGCTAGTGTAATCTAATTGCAGTTGCCTGCCTGCCAGCGTGTCTGCCAGGCCCACTTGCCAACTATTGCCACCACTCATATTTGTTATAACAGTAGTGTAAATATTTTTGTAAAAAATTTTTTGACTGTGAAACATCAGTCTGCTAGTGTAATCTAATTGAAGTTGCCTGCCTGCCAGAGTGTGTGCCAGGCCCACTTGCCAACTAGTGCCACCAATCATATTTGTTGTAACAGTAGTGTAAATATTTAAAATAAAAAAAATTTGGACTGTGAAACATCAGTCTGCTATTGTAATCTTATTGCATTTGCCTGCCTGCCAACGTGTGTGCCAGGCCCACTTGCCAAGTTAGTGGCACCACTCATATTTGTTTTAACAGTAGTTTAAATATTTAAAAAATAAACATTTTTGACTGTGAAACATCAGTCTGCTTTTTTGTGTCAGGCTCACAGCGTATACTGTACCCACTTGCCCAGTGCCACCACTCATATCTTGTTTAATAGTAGTGTAAGTGTACATTTAAAAAAAATAAACTTTTTGGATTGTGAAACATCAGTCTGCTTTTTTTGTGTCAGGCTCACAGCGTATACTGTGCCCACTTGGCCAGTGACACCACTAATATCTTGTATAATATTAGTGTAAGTGTACATTTTAAAAAAAAAACTTTTTGGATTGTGAAACATCAAGTTAGTGGCACCACTCATATTTGTTGTAACAGTAGTGTAAATATTTAAAAAAAAAAGCTTTTTTGACTGTAAAACATCAGTCTGCTAGAGCAATCGAATTGGAGTTGCCTGCCTGCCAGCGTGTGTGCCAGGCCCACTTGCCAACTAGTGCCACCAATCATATTTGTTATAACAGTATTGTAAATATTTAAAAAAAAAAAATTTGACTGTGAAACATCATTCAGCTAGTGTAATCTAATTGCAGTTGCCTGCCTGCCAGCGTGTCTGCCAGGCCCACTTGCCAACTATTGCCACCACTCATATTTGTTATAACAGTAGTGTAAATATTTTTGTAAAAAATTTTTTGACTGTGAAACATCAGTCTGCTAGTGTAATCTAATTGAAGTTGCCTGCCTGCCAGAGTGTGTGCCAGGCCCACTTGCCAACTAGTGCCACCAATCATATTTGTTGTAACAGTAGTGTAAATATTTAAAATAAAAAAAATTTGGACTGTGAAACATCAGTCTGCTATTGTAATCTTATTGCATTTGCCTGCCTGCCAACGTGTGTGCCAGGCCCACTTGCCAAGTTAGTGGCACCACTCATATTTGTTTTAACAGTAGTTTAAATATTTAAAAAATAAACATTTTTGACTGTGAAACATCAGTCTGCTTTTTTGTGTCAGGCTCACAGCGTATACTGTACCCACTTGCCCAGTGCCACCACTCATATCTTGTTTAATAGTAGTGTAAGTGTACATTTAAAAAAAATAAACTTTTTGGATTGTGAAACATCAGTCTGCTTTTTTTGTGTCAGGCTCACAGCGTATACTGTGCCCACTTGGCCAGTGACACCACTTATATCTTGTATAATATTAGTGTAAGTGTACATTTTAAAAAAAAAACTTTTTGGATTGTGAAACATCAGTCTGCTTTTTTGTGTCAGGCTCACAGCGTATACTGTGCCAACTTGCCCAGTGGCACCACTCATATTTTGTTTAATAGTAGTGTAAGTGTACATTTAAAAAAAAATGACAGGCAGAGGCAGGCCACGCCGCAGGTGCCGTCGTGGTCATGGTGCTGTGATTCCCTTTGACCCTACAACTATGCACAGTGTTCAGAGGCTACGTGCCATGAACGCGAAAAGTTCTGAGGAGGACCTAGTTGAATGGCTAACACAGGTCACCCAATCTTCTACAGCTTCCGCTCCTAACCTTGACGCACCATCCACCTCCTGCTTAGCTTCGGGCACCTCTCAAGTGACCATTGCCACTCGCCCGCCTGCCGCCACCACCAACACTAGCACCACAGCCGCTTCACTTGATCTGTCAGAGGAGTTATTGACACATCATTTGGAAGAAATGAGTGATGAGCAACCATCATTGACAGAGGATGTAGATAAAAGTGATATGTCTCAGTTAAGCAGCATTACAGACATGGATGTACGGTGTGATGATGATATTGTACCCGCTGCTGCTTCCTTTGTTGATTTGTCAGATACAAGTGAAGCGGTTGATGATGATGCGTCCGTGGATGTCACGTGGGTGCCCGCTAGAAGAGAAGAAGAAGAGGGGGAAAGTTCAGATGGGGAGACAGAGAGGAGGAGGAGGAGACGAGATGGAAGCAGGGGGAGGTCATCGCAATGAGCTAGTGGCACAGTCAGACAGCATGCATCGGCACCCGGGGTCAGCCAGACAGCACGCCAATCAACGCATGCTGTTCACCACCAGAATTCCGTCATCGCAGAGCTCAGCAGTGTGGCATTTTTTTTGTGTGTCTGCCTCTGACAACAGCGATGCCATTTGCAACCTGTGCCAAAATAAACTGAGTCGTGGGAAGTCCAACACCCACCTAGGTACAACTGCTTTGCGAAGGCACATGGTCTCACATCACAAATGCCGATGGGATGAACACATGAGTAGAAGCAGCACACAAACTCAAAGCCGCCATCCTCCTCCTGGTCCAGCATCTTCAGCCACGTCAAACACTGCTGTCCTCCTTGCCCCCTCTCAACCATCCGCCACTCAGTCTCTCTTACGTAGCAGTTCCTGGTCATCTGCCCACAGTCAGTTGTCTGTCAAGGACATGTTTGAGTGTAAGAAGCCAATTTCCCAAAGTCACCCCCTTGCCCGGCGTCTGACAGCTGGCTTGTCTGAACTCTTAGCCCGCCAGCTTTTACCATACAAGCTGGTGGAGTCTGAGGTGTTCAAAAAATTTGTAGCTATTGGGACACCGCAGTGGAAGGTACCTGGCAGAAATTTCTTTTCACAAAAGGCAATCCCCAACCTGTACTCGATTGTGCGAAAGGAAGTAATGGCATGTCTGGCACACAGCGTTGGGGCAAGGGTCCATCTGACCACTGATAGCTGGTCTACAAAGCATGGTCAGGGCAGGTATATCACCTACACTGCGCATTGGGTAAACCTGCTGACAAGCATGGAATGCGTGGCTCTGCAGAGGAGTTGGTGACACCGCCATGACTTGCAGGCAGGCCTGCTGCTACCTCCTCTACTCCTCCTACTCCATCCTCTTCCATAACCTCTTCCTCGGCTGAGTCCTCTTCTGCTGCTGCGTCTTGCTCCACATCAACGGCAGGTACTATTCAACATCCCGGATACGGCAGTGTCACGCCATCTTGGGGTTGACTTGCCTGAAAGCCGAGAGTCACACCGCACCAGCACTCCTGTCCGCCTTGAATGCACAGGTGGATCAGTGGCTTACTCCGCACCAACTGGAGATTGGCAAAGTTGTTTCTGACAATGGAAGTAATTTGGTGGCGGCATTGAAATTGGGCAAGTTGACACATGTGCCGTGCATGGCACATGTGTGTAATTTGATTGTACAACGCTTTGTGCATAAGTACCCAGGCTTACAGGACGTCCTAAAGCAGGCCAGGAAGGTGTGTGTCCTACATGGCCATGGCGCACTTGTCAGATATCCAGCGGCGAAACAATCTGCCAGTGAGGCTCTTGATTTGCGACAGCCCGACATGTTGGAATTCAACACTCCTAATGTTTGACCGCCTGCTACAACAAGAAAAAGCTGTTAACGAGTATTTGTATGACTGGGGTGCTAGGACAGCCTCTGGGGAGCTGGGGATTTTTTTGCCACGTTACTGGACGCTCATGCGCAATGCCTGTAGGCTCATGCGTCCTTTTGAGGAGGTGACAAACCTAGTCAGTCGCACTGAAGGCACCATCAGCGACATCATACCATTTGTTTTCTTCCTGGAGCGTGCCCTGCGAAGAGTGCTGGATAAGGCCGTAGATGAGCATGAAGAGTTGTGGTCTCCATCACCACCAGAAACAGCCTTATCAGCATCGCTTGCTGGACCAGTGGCAATGCAGGAAGAGGATTGTGAGGAAGAGGAGTCAGAGGAGGAATGTGGCTTTGAGGAGGAGGAGGAAGACCAAGCACAACAGGCATCCCAGGGTGCTCGTTGTAGTCACCTATCTTGTACCCGTGGTGTTGTACGTGGCTGGGGGGAAGAAGATACCTTCAGTGAGATCAGTGAGGACGAGGAATGGGACATGATTAGCTCGGCATCCAACCTTGTGCAAATGGGGTCTTTCATGCTGTCGTGCCTGTTGAGGGACCATCGTATAAAAAAGCTGAAGAACGACCTGTACATGGTGTCCACACTACTAGACCCCCGGTATAAGCATAAAGTGACTGAAATGTTTCCGAATTCCCACAAGTCGGAAAGGATGGAGCAGTTCAAAAATAAATTAAAAAGTATGCTTTACACAGCGTATAAGGGTGATGTCACAGCACAACGGGAATCTAACAGGGGAAGAGATGAAAGTAATCCTCCTCCTCCCATGACCATGCCGTCAAGGACAGGACGCTTCCCAGACGTGTTGTTGATGGAGGACATGCGGACCTTTTTAACTCCTATGCAAAGCCACAGCCCTTCGGGATCCAGCCTCAGAGAAAGACTCAACCGACAGGTAGCAGACTACCTCGCATTAACTGCGGATCTCGACACTCTGAGGAGCGATGGACCCCTTGACTACTGGGTGTGCAGGCTTGACCTGTGGCCTGAGCTATCCCAATTTGCAATCGAACTTCTGGCCTGCCCCGCTTCAAGTGTCCTGTCAGAAAGGACCTTCAGTGCAGCAGGAGGTATTGTCACTGAGAAGAGAAGTCGCCTAGGTCAAAAAAGTCTTGATTATCTCACCTTTATTAAAATGAATGAGGGATGGATCCCGAAGGGACTGACATTGTGCGATACATTAGAGTAAAAAAGGCCTGATAAGATGAGCTGCCTTGGGCTACAAATGGTACACATGCTGCTTTATTTTATCTTCAAATGCCGCATGACTTGCGTGACTTATCCGCCAACAACTAGGGTTCAAGTCGCAATGTTTTAGGGCACTTTCTAACTGTCAAACAAACATCAATTTTTCTGGCCGCTGCTACAACAGCGGCTGCAACAATACCTAGTTTTTCAGGCATTTGTACATGTTTAATTTTTCTGGTCTCTGGTGCTGCACTGTGGCTACAAAACCCAAACCAAAAAAAAAGGCACATAACAGTGATTAAACTGTTAAGAATAGTACTACTTAACACACCACTCATATCTGGTGGCACAGTAGATTGCACGCGCAGTGCCCCAAATTTTAAGTAGGAGGACCGACCAAGCATCTTTTTCCATCTCCCGGTTCCTAAAAATTATCTCCGGGTTCCTAAAAACGATGCCATACCTGTGCTCGATTGTGCAAAAGGAAGTCATGGCATATGGGGTCTTTCATGCTGTCGTGCGTGTTGAGGGTCGGGGACCCTCAAATAAAAAGGCTGAAGGAGAACGACCTGTACTGGGTGTCCAAGCATCTTTTTCCATCTCCCGGTTCCTAAAAATTATCTCCGGGTTACTAAAATCGATGCCATACCTGTACTCGATTGTGCAAAAGGATGGCATATGTGGTGTTTCATGCTGTTGTGCCTGTTGAGGGTCGGGGACCCTCGTATAAAAAGGCTGAAGGACAACGACCTGTACTGGGTGTCCAGGCATGTTCTTCCATTTCCCGGTTCCTAAAAATTATCTACGGGTTCCTAAAATCGATGCCATACCTGTACTCGATTGTGCAAAAGGATGGCATATGTGGTGTTTCATGCTGTTGTGCCTGTTGAGGGTCGTGGACCCTCGTATAAAAAGGCTGAAGGAGAATGACCTGTACTGGGTGTCAAAGCATCTTTTTCCATCTCCCGGTTCCTAAAAATTATCTCCGGGTTCCTAAAATCGATGCCATACCTGTACTCTATTGTGCAAAAGGATGGCATATGTGGTATTTCATGCTGTTGTGCCTGTTGAGGGTCGGGGACCCTCGTATAAAAAGGCTGAAGGAGAATGACCTGTACTGGGTGTCCAAGCATCTTTTTCCATCTCCCGGTTCCTAAAAATTATCTCCGGGTTTCTAAAATTGATGCCATACCTGTACTCTATTGTGCAAAAGGATGGCATATGTGGTATTTTATGCTGTTGTGCCTGTTGAGGGTCGGGGACCCTCCTATAAAAAGGCTGAAGGAGAACAACCTGTACTTGGTCTCCAAGCATGTTTTTCCATCTCCCGGTTCCTAAAAATTATATCCGGGTTCCTAAAATCGATGCCATACCTGTGCTCTATTGTGCAAAAGGATGGCATATGTGGTGTTTCATGCTGTTGTGCCTGTTGAGGGTCGGGGACCCTCGTATAAAAAGGTTGAAGGAGAACGACCTGTACTGGGTGTCAAAGCATCTTTTTCCATCTTCCGGTTCCTAAAAATTATCTCTGGGTTTCTAAAATCGATGCCATACCTGTACTCTATTGTGCAAAAGGATGGCATATGTGGTATTTCATGCTGTTGTGCCTGTTGAGGGTCGGGGACCCTCGTATAAAAAGGCTGAAGGAGAACAACCTGTACTGGGTGTCCAAGCATGTTTTTTCAATTTCCCGGTTCCTAAAAATTATCTCCAGGTTCCTAAAATCGATGCCATACCTGTACTCTATTGTGCAAAAGGATGGCATATGTGGTGTTTCATGCTGTTGTGCCTGTTGAGGGTCGGGGACCCTCGTATAAAAAGGCTGAAGGAGAACAACCTGTACTGGGTGTCCAAGCATCTTTTTCCATCTCCCGGTTCCTAAAACTTATCTCCGGGTTTCTAAAATCGATGCCATAACTGTACTCTATTGTGCAAAATGATGGCATATGTGGTGTTTCATGCGGTTGTGCCTGTTGCGGGTCGGGGACACCCGTATAAAAAGGCTAAAGGAGAACAACCTGTACTGGGTGTCCAAGCATCTTTTTCCATCTCCCGGTTCCTAAAAATTATCTCCGGGTTCCTAAAATCGATGCCATACCTGTACTCTATTGTGCAAAAGGATGGCATATGTGGTGTTTCATGCTGTTGTGCCTGTTGAGGGTCGGGGACCCTGGTATAAAAAGGCTGAAGGAGAACAACCTGTACTGGGTGTCAAAGCATCTTTTTCCATCTCCCGGTTCCTAAAAATTATCTCCGGGTTCCTAAAATCGATGCCATACCTGTACTCGATTGCGCAAAAGGATGGCATATGTGGTGTTTCATGCTGTTGTGCCTGTTGAGGGTCGGGGACACTCGTATAAAAAGGCTGAAGGAGAACGACCTGTACTGGGTGTCCAAGCATGTTTTTTCAATTTCCCGGTTCCTAAAAATTTTCTCCGGGTTCCTAAAATCGATGCCATACCTGTACTCTATTGTGCAAAAGGATGGCATATGTGGTGTTTCATGCTGTTGTGCCTGTTGAGGGTCGGGGACCCTCGTATAAAAAGGCTGAAGGAGAACGACCTGTACTGGGTGTCCAAGCATCTTTTTCCATCTCCCGGTTCCTAAAAATTATCTCCGGGTTCCTAAAATCGATGCCATACCTGTACTCTATTGTGCAAAAGGATGGCATATGTGGTGTTTCATTCTGTTGTGCCTGTTGAGGGTCGGGGACCCTGGTATAAAAAGGCTGAAGGAGAACAACCTGTACTGGGTGTCAAAGCATCTTTTTCCATCTCCCGGTTCCTAAAAATTATCTCCGGGTTACTAAAATCGATGCCATACCTGTACTCGATTGTGCAAAAGGATGGCATATGTGGTGTTTCATGCTGTTGTGCCTGTTGAGGGTCGGGGACCCTCGTATTAAAAGGCTGAAGGACAACGACCTGTACTGGGTGTCCAGGCATGTTTTTCCATCTCCCGGTTCCTAAAAATAATCTCCGGGATCCTAAAATCGATGCCATACCTGTACTCGATTGTGCAAAAGGATGGCATATGTGGTGTTTCATGCTGTTGTTTCTGTTGAGGGTCGGGGACCCTCGTATAAAAAGGCTGAAGGAGAATGACCTGTACTGGGTGTCCAGGCATGTTCTTCCATTTCCCGGTTCCTAAAAATTATCTACGGGTTCCTAAAATCGATGCCATACCTGTACTCGATTGTGCAAAAGGATGGCATATGTGGTGTTTCATGCTGTTGTGCCTGTTGAGGGTCGTGGACCCTCGTATAAAAAGGCTGAAGGAGAATGACCTGTACTGGGTGTCAAAGCATCTTTTTCCATCTCCCGGTTCCTAAAAATTATCTCCGGGTTCCTAAAATCGATGCCATACCTGTACTCTATTGTGCAAAAGGATGGCATATGTGGTATTTCATGCTGTTGTGCCTGTTGAGGGTCGGGGACCCTCGTATAAAAAGGCTGAAGGAGAACGACCTGTACTGGGTGTCCAAGCATCTTTTTCCATCTCCCGTTCCTAAAAATTATCTCCGGGTTTCTAAAATTGATGCCATACCTATACTCTATTGTGCAAAAGGATGGCATATGTGGTATTTCATGCTGTTGTGCCTGTTGAGGGTCGGGGACCCTCCTATAAAAAGGCTGAAGGAGAACAACCTGTACTTGGTCTCCAAGCATGTTTTTCCATCTCCCGGTTCCTAAAAATGATATCCGGGTTCCTAAAATCGATGCCATACCTGTGCTCTATTGTGCAAAAGGATGGCATATGTGGTGTTTCATGCTGTTGTGCCTGTTGAGGGTCGGGGACCCTCGTATAAAAAGGTTGAAGGAGAACGACCTGTACTGGGTGTCAAAGCATCTTTTTCCATCTGCCGGTTCCTAAAAATTATCTCCGGGTTTCTAAAATCGATGCCATACCTGTACTCTATTGTGCAAAAGGATGGCATATGTGGTATTTCATGCTGTTGTGCCTGTTGAGGGTCGGGGACCCTCGTATAAAAAGGCTGAAGGAGAACAACCTGTACTGGGTGTCCAAGCATGTTTTTTCAATTTCCCGGTTCCTAAAAATTATCTCCGGGTTCCTAAAATCGATGCCATACCTGTACTCTATTGTGCAAAAGGATGGCATATGTGGTGTTTCATGCTGTTGTGCCTGTTGAGGGTCGGGAACCCTCGTATAAAAAGGCTGAAGGAGAACAACCTGTACTGGGTGTCCAAGCATCTTTTTCCATCTCCCGGTTCCTAAAACTTATCTCCGGGTTTCTAAAATCGATGCCATAACTGTACTCTATTGTGCAAAAGGATGGCATATGTGGTGTTTCATGCGGTTGTGCCTGTTGCGGGTCGGGGACACCTGTATAAAAAGGCTAAAGGAAAACAACCTGTACTGGGTGTCCAAGCATCTTTTTCCATCTCCCGGTTCCTAAAAATTATCTCCGGGTTCCTAAAATCGATGCCATACCTGTACTCTATTGTGCAAAAGGATGGCATATGTGGTGTTTCATGCTGTTGTGCCTGTTGAGGGTTGGGGACCCTGGTATAAAAAGGCTGAAGGAGAACAACCTGTACTGGGTGTCAAAGCATCTTTTTCCATCTCCCGGTTCCTAAAAATTATCTCCGGGTTCCTAAAATCGATGCCATACCTGTACTCGATTGCGCAAAAGGATGGCATATGTGGTATTTCATGCTGTTGTGCCTGTTGAGGGTCGGGGACACTCGTATAAAAAGGCTGAAGGAGAACGACCTGTACTGGGTGTCCAAGCATGTTTTTTCAATTTCCCGGTTCCTAAAAATTATCTCCGGGTTCCTAAAATCGATGCCATACCTGTACTCTATTGTGCAAAAGGATGGCATATTTGGTGTTTCATGCTGTTGTGCCTGTTGAGGGTCGGGGACCCTCGTATAAAAAGGCTGAAGGAGAACGACCTGTACTGGGTGTCCAAGCATCTTTTTCCATCTCCCGGTTCCTAAAAATTATCTCCGGGTTCCTAAAATCGATGCCATACCTGTACTCGATTGTGCAAAAGGATGGCATATGTGGTATTTCATGCTGTTGTGCCTGTTGAGGGTCGGGGACCCTTGTATAAAAAGGCTGAAGGAGAACGACCTGTACTGGGTGTCCAAACATCTTTTTGCATCTCCCGGATGTAGCGTTACTCCACTAGGGGGTCTCCCTTCCTCTGTCCAAACCCAGGGGTGGCCACTGGATAGTGGGACCAGAGATATAGTTGCTGAGACCGGGGTCAAGCCAGCGGCTGTATCTCCCCCAGCTGGGCTGGTCTCAGTGGACTCCCAGTCAGGTAGCGTCCTCTCTGCCCTGCAGCTCTTTCTTGGCAGGTATCGTCCCCTCTGCCTGTCTGCTTCTAGGCAGGAATAAATCCCCCTGCCAGGCTGCTTCTTGGCAGGAATAGATCCCTCTGCCTCCAAATAGTGGGACCAGGGCTATCGTGGCTGAGACCGGGGTCAAGCCAGCGGCTGTATCTCCCCCAGCTGTGCTTGTCTCAGTGGGTTCCCAGGCAGGTAGCATCCCCTCTGCCTGTCTGCTTCTAGGCAGGAATAGATCCCTCTGCCTCACTGCACACTTCCAGCAGGTAGCGTGACATCTGGTTTCTTATAGGCAGGAATCGATCCCTCTGCCTTGCTGCTCCTTTCAGGCATGCCAGCTCTTTGCATACAGGCCCACAGACTCTGGAATAGTGATGTCGCAAACCTAAAATTTTGCGTTCGCGAACGGCGAACTCGAACATCCGCAAATATTTGCAAACCGGCGAACCTGGCGAACCGCCATTGACTTCAATGGACAGGTGAATTTTAAAATCCACAGGGACTTTTTCTGGCCACAATAGTGATGGAAAAGTTGTTTCAAGGGGACTAACACCTGGACTGTGGCATGCCGGAGGGGGATCCATGGCAAAACTCCCATGTAAAATTACATAGTTGTTGCAGAGTCTGGTTTTAAGCCATAAAGGGCCTAAATCACCTAACATTCCTAAATTGTTTGGAATAACATGCTTTAAAACATCAGGTATGATGTATCGATCAGGTAGTGTAAGGGTTACGCCCGCTTCACAGTGACAGACCAAACTCCCCGTTTAACGCACCGCAAACAACTGCAAACAGTCCATTTGCACAACCACGAGATCGATAGATTTGATAGATAGATACATAGATTACATAGATCAAAAGATGCAATATACATTTGATAGATACGAATTACATAGATCAAAAG
Source organism: Bombina bombina (assembly GCF_027579735.1). NCBI lineage: Eukaryota > Metazoa > Chordata > Amphibia > Anura > Bombinatoridae > Bombina > Bombina bombina. The sequence goes on along the minus strand of NC_069501.1, from coordinate 20,946,978 downwards.
ATGCAATTTACATTTGATAGATACGAATTACATAGATCAAAAGATGCAATATACATTTGATAGATACGAATTCCATAGATCAATAGATGCAATATACATTTGATAGATACGAATTGCATAGATCAATAGATGCAATATACATTTGATAGATATGAATTCCATAGATCAATAGATGCAATATACATTTGATAGATACGATTGATAGTTAGATAGATTTGATAGATAAATAGCTAATTTGAAAGATATATAATTTCCAAGGCAGAGAATTACAAAGATGTGCGTTCTGGGACCCATGGTAAGGTTACTTCCTTTTGCACAATCGAGTATACCAGTTGCAGAGTTTCTGACCCTGCATTCTGGCTGCACCTCTCCCTGCAAGAGAGATCTGTTACAGAGTCTGTGGGCCTGTATGCAAAGAGCTGGCCTGCCTGAAAGGAGCAGCAAGGCAGATCAAAAGATGCAATATACATTTGATAGATACGAATTACATAGATCAAAAGATACAATATACATTTGATAGATACGAATTACATAAATCAAAAGATGCAATATACATTTAATAGATACGAATTACATGTATCAAAAGATGCAATATACATTTGATAGATACGAATAACATAGGAGTGGACAACAGAAATAAGTACTTTCAGATTCCAACAATTACATGCAAACATGCTACACTTTCTATTGTCTGCTTTAACCTTTTCCTCCCTTCTCTTTAAAGTCATAGCTCTTCCATTCACAAACAGCACTCAGAACATTCATATTTCTCCTTCACTTCTACCTTCCCCCCTCTACAACACACATGAACTTTATTCCTATCTCACATCCCTCAGCCAGCCATGCTTTACTGATCCTAAACTTAAACACTCACATAAGACACATTCTCATCTCCTTTCACTCACCATCTTTCTTCTTCTTGCAGCTGGGGATGTGTCGCCTAACCCAGGTCCACCCTCTGCTTCCCTCAGATCACTACCCCAAATGACACCTCATACACCTTGCACACGTAACCCTCTAAACCTCATTAACTGCACCTCTATTACTACACCCCAATTCTCGTGTGCCCTTTGGAATGCACGCTCGGTATGCAATAAGCTTACATCTATTCACGACCTATTTATTTCACGTTCACTTAACCTGTTAGCCCTCACTGAAACTTGGCTCTCCTCCTCTAACACAACTGCTGTAGCCTCTCTGTCCTATGGCGGCCTGCACTTCAGTCACACTCCCAGGCCTGGAGACAAACAAGGAGGAGGAGTAGGAATTCTCCTGTCTCCACACAGTACCTTTCACTGAATTCCTTCACCCCCCTCTCTTTCCTTCTCATCTTTTGAAGTTCACGCTATCCGCCTCTTCTCCCCTATAGCTCTTCGTGTTGCAGTTATCTATCGGCCCCCTGGCCCAGCATCACAATTTCTGGACCACTTTGAAGCCTGGCTTCCACATTTTCTCTCTTCTAATGTCCCTTCTCTCATCTTAGGGGACTTCAACATACCCCTTGATAAGCCTAACACGCCTGCTGCCTCTAAACTTCTATCCCTTACCACCTCTTTAGGCCTGTCCCAGTGGACAATATCTCCAACACACTGCGAAGGCAACTCCATAGACCTGGTCTTCACAAATCTCTGTGCTGTTTCCAACTCCCTTAACTTCCCCTTTCCTCTCTCTGACCACCATCTATTAACTTTCTCTCTCACTCTACCTGCTACATCTTTGCAAGCCCCCAAAAAACTGCTACCTCACAGGAATTTATATGACTTGGATCTCACAGACTTTTCCACTCAACTGAGTCCTCTGCTCTCTGACATTTCATCCCTCTCTTGTCCAACCCTCGTGACTCTACAGTATAATTCGGCACTAAAATCAACACTTGACAAAACTGCACCCTCCACTCTTCGACATACATCAATCACTCGACGGCAACCGTGGCACACTAAACAGACCAGATATCTTCAGCGATGCTCACGGGCCGCTGAACGGCAGTGGAGGAAATCACGCACCTTTGCTGATTTCCAACATTATAAATTCACCCTTAAGTCCTACAACTCTGCGCTCAGCCTGGCAAAACAAGTCTATTTCTCCTCCCTCGTGTCATCTCACGCATCCAACCCCAGAAAACTGTTCTCAACCTTTAACTCCCTTCTACGTCCGCCTGCCCCCCCACCCACTACCAACCTCACTGCTCAAATTATTGCTGATCACTTCAAAAATAAAATTGACACCATTAGAAAAGAGATCTGCACCTCGCACCCCGCAAACCCAGTGATCCTACCCACCCCTTCTATTAACAAAAATCTATGCTATTTCCCTCCTGTAACAGAGGAAGAAGTCTTTGCACTCCTATCCTCGGCTCATCTCACAACCTGCCCACTTGACCCTATTCCTTCACGACTTATTCCCCCTCTCTCTGCTTCACTAACCCCTACCCTAACTCATCTCTTTAACCAATCCCTCAATGCTGGCACATTTCCTGACACATTCAAGCATGCGTCAATCATACCAATCCTAAAAAAGCCCTCGCTTGACCCCTCCACGCCTTCTAACTATCGACCGGTCTCCTTACTTCCCTTTGCTTCAAAATTATTGGAACGACTAGTCTATAATCCGCTAACTCAATTTCTCACAACTAACTCCTTACTTGATCCACTACAATCGGGTTTCCGCCCTAAACACTCAACAGAAACCGCTCTTGCTAAAGTAACAAATGACCTGTTATCAGCCAAAGCAAAAGGCCATTACTCATTACTAATTCTTCTTGACCTGTCCGCAGCTTTTGACACAGTTGACCATCCTCTCCTCCTAAAAATACTACATTCATTTGGCATCCGAGACACAGCCCTCTCCTGGTTTGCATCATATCTTTCAAACCGCTCGTTTTCAGTTTCCTTCAACAACATATCTTGTGATCCTATGCCTCTCTCAGTTGGAGTACCACAAGGCTCTGTCTTGGGTCCCTTGCTTTTCTCTCTTTATACATCCTGCCTTGGAAAACTTATAGCCTCCTTTGGATTCCAGTACCACCTATATGCTGATGATACCCAAATCTATCTTTCCTCTTCTGATATCTCTCCCTCTTTACTCAACCAGATTTCTGACTGCCTCTCTGCAATTTTCTCTTGGATGTCTTCACACTATCTCCAACTCAATCTGTCCAAAACTGAGCTGCTTCTTATTCCCCCCTCTTCGAGACATCCGATACCTGACATTTCTCTGATGGTTGGAGACTCTATTCTCAACACCTCACCCCAGGTCCGCTGCCTTGGGGTCACACTAGACTCAGAACTCACATTCAACCCACATATACAAATGCTTACCAAATCCTGCCGTTCCCACCTACGCAACATTTCCAGAATTCGTCCCTTCCTTACTCAAAATACTACAAAAATACTTATTCATTCCCTCATCCTGTCACGCATTGATTATTGCAATCTACTCTTAAATGGCCTTCCAAAACACCGCCTCTCCTCCCTCCAATCTATTATGAATGCTTCTGCTAGACTCATCCACCTAAGTCGACGATCTACATCAGCTGCTCCGCTCTGCCAGTCTCTACACTGGCTCCCCATACACTCCAGAATACAATTTAAAGTATTAGCCCTAACCTACAAAGCACTCAACAGTCTAACTCCCAACTATATTTCCTCTCTCATCGTGAAATACTCCCCATCCCGTCCTCTTCGATCAACCTCTGACCTACGTCTCTACACTCCTGTTATCTCTACATCCCACTCCCGCCTCCAAGACTTCGCACGTGCTGCTCCTGTCCTCTGGAACTCTCTACCCCGCTCCATCAGACTGTCTCCAACCTTGTATAGTTTCAGAAGATCCTTAAAAACCCACCTATTCAAAGAGGCTTACAATCTCTCCTCCATCCCGCATCCGAACCAAGCTAATACATGTACATGAACTACCTGACTCACTGCTGCAAATACAACCGATGTAACAAGCTACCCCAACCTTATGTCTCTGCACCCTAAACCTATAGACTGTGAGCTCTCCGGAGCAGGGCCCTCTTCCTCCTGTGCTAGATTTGTTTAGTCTTGTTATGTTTTGTATTGTATCACAAATCTTTGTCATTGTATACCCCTATCATTGTACCCAGCGCTACGGAATTTGGCGGCGCTATACAAATAAATGATAATAATAATAATAATAGATCAAAAGATGCAATATACATTTGATCGATACGAATGACAGAGATCAATAGATGCAATATATATTTGATTGATACTATTGATAGTTATATAATTTCCCTGACAGAGTATAACAATTAGACATGTGGTCTGGGACCCATGGTAAGGTTACTTCCTTTCGCACAATCAAGTATACCAGTTGCAGAGGTTCTGACCCTGCATTCTGGCTGCACCTCTCCCTGCAAGAGAGATCTGTTACAGAGTCTGTGGGCCTGTATGCAAAGAGTTGGCCTGCCTGAAAGGAGCAGCAAGGCAGATCAAAAGATGCAATATACATTTGATAGATACGAATTACATGTATCAAAAGATGCAATATACATTTGATAGATACGAATAACATAGATCAAAAGATGCAATATACATTTGATCGATACGAATGACAGAGATCAATAGATGCAATATATATTTGATTGATACGATTGATAGTTATATAATTTCCCTGACAGAGTATAACAATTAGACATGTGGTCTGGGACCCATGGTAAGGTTACTTCCTTTCGCACAATCGAGTACAGGTTGGGGTCCGGGATTGCCTTTTTGTGCTGTCTGATTCTTTCAGGTATACCAGTTGCAGAGGTTCTGACCCTGCATTCTGGCTGCACCTCTCCCTGCAAGAGAGATCTGTTACAGAGTCTGTGGGCCTGTATGCAAAGAGCTGGCCTGCCTGAAAGGAGCAGCAAGGCAGAGGGATCGATTCCTGCCTATAAGAAACCAGAGGGCACGCTACCTGCTGGAAGTGTGCAGTGAGGCAGAGGGATCTATTCCTGACTAGAAGCAGACAGGCAGAGGGGATGCTACCTGCCTGGGAGCCCACTGAGACCAGCACAGCTGGGGGAGATACAGCCGCTGGCTTGACCCCGGTCTCAGCCACGATAGCCCTGGTCCCACTATTTGGAGGCAGAGGGATCTATTCCTGCCAAGAAGCAGCCTGGCAGGGGGATTTATTCCTGCCTAGAAGCAGACAGGCAGAGGGGACGATACCTGCCAAGAAAGAGCTGCAGGGCAGAGAGGACGCTACCTGACTGGGAGTCCACTGAGAGCAGCCCAGCTGGGGGAGATACAGCCGCTGGCTTGACCCCGGTCTCAGCAACTATATCTCTGATCCCACTATCCGGTGGCCACCCTTGGGTTTGGACAGAGGAAGGGAGACCCCCTAGTGGAGTACTGCTACATCCTGGAGATGCAAAAAGATGTTTGGACATCCAGTACAGGTCGTTCTCCTTCAGCCTTTTTATACGAGGGTCCCCGACCCTCAACAGGCACAACAGCATGAAATACCACATATGCCATCCTTTTGCACAATAGAGTACAGTTATGGCATCGATTTTAGGAACCCGGAGATAATTTTTAGGAACCGGGAGATGGAAAAAGATGCTTGGACACCCAGTACAGATCGTTCTCCTTCAGCCTTTTTATACGGGTGTCCCCGACCCTCAACAGGCACAACAGCATGAAATACCACATATGCCATCCTTTTGCACAATAGAGTACAGTTATGGCATCGATTTTAGGAACCCGGAGATAATTTTTAGGAACCGGGAGATGGAAAAAGATGCTTGGACACCCAGTACAGGTCGTTCTCCTTCAGCCTTTTTATACAAGTGTCCCCGACCCTCAACAGGCACAACAGCATGAAACACCACATATGCCATCCTTTTGCACAATAGAGTACAGGTATGGCATCGATTTTAGGAACCCGGAGATAATTTTTAGGAACTGGGAGATGGAAAAAGATGCTTTGACACCCAGTACAGGTCGTTCTCCTTCAGCCTTTTTATACGAGGGTCCCCGACCCTCAACAGGCACAACAGCATAAAACACCACATATGCCATCCTTTTGCACAATAGAGTACAGGTATGGCATCGATTTTAGGAACCCGGAGATAATTTTTAGGAACCGGGAGATGGAAAAAGATGCTTGGACACCCAGTACAGGTCGTTCTCCTTCTGCCTTTTTATACGAGGGCCCACGGCCCTCAACAGGCACAACAGCATGAAACACCACATATGCCATCCTTTTGCACAATCGAGTACAGGTATGGCATCGATTTTAGAAACCCGGAGATAATTTTTAGTAACCGGTAGATGGAAAAAGATGCTTGGTCGGTCCTCCTACTTCAAATTTGGGGCACTGCACGTGCAATCTACTGTGCCACCATATATGAGTGGTGTGTTAAGTAGTACTATTCTTAACAGTTTAATCACTGTTATGTGCCTTTTTTTTTTGGTTTGGGTTTTGTAGCCACAGTGCAGCACCAGAGGCCAGAAAAATTAGGCATGTAGAAATGCCTGAAAAATAAGGTATTGTTGCAGCCGCCAGAAAAATTGATGTTTGTTTGACAGTTAGAAAGTGCCCTAAAACATTGCGGCTTGAACCCTAGTTGTTGGCGGATAAGTCACGCAAATCATCCGGCATTCGAAGATAAAATACAGCAGCGTGTGTACCATTTGTAGCCCAAGGCAGCTCATCTCATCAGGCCTTTTTTACTCTAATGTATCGCACAATGTCATTCCCTTCGGGATCCATCCCTCATTCATTTTAATAAAGGTGAGATAATCAAGAATTTGTTGACCTAGGTGACTTCTCTTCTCAGTGACAATACCTCCTGCTGCACTGAAGGTCCTTTCTGACAGGACACTTGAAGCGGGGCAGGCCAGAAATTCGATTGCAAATTGGGATAGCTCAGGCCACAGGTCAAGCCTGCACACCCAGTAGTCAAGGGGTCCATCGCTCCTCAGAGTGTCGAGATCCACAGTTAATGCGAGGTAGTCTGCTACCTGTCGGTTGAGTCTTTCTCTGAGGCTGGATCCCGAAGGGCTGTGGCTTTGCATAGGCGTTAAAAAGGTCTGCATGTCCTCCATCAACAACACGTCTGGAAAGCGTCCTGTCCTTGACGGCATGGTTGTTGGAGGAGGAGGATTACTTTCATCTCTTCCCCTGTTAAATTCCCGTTGTGCTGTGACATCACCCTTATACGCTGTGTAAAGCATACTTTTTAATTTATTTTTGAACTGCTCCATCCTTTCCGACTTGCGGGAATTCGGTAACATTTCAGTCACTTTATGCTTATACCGGGGGTCTAGTAGCGTGGACACCCAGTACAGGTCGTTCTCTTTCAGCTTTTTTATACGAGGGTCCCTCAACAGGCACGACAGCATGAAAGACCCCATTTGCACAAGGTTGGATGCCGAGCTAATCATGTCCCGTTCCTCATCCTCACTGATCTCACTGAAGTTATCTTCTTCCCCCCAGCCACGTACAACACCACGGGTACCAGATAAGTGACAACAACGAGCACCCTGGGATGCCTATTGTGCTTGGTCTTCCTCCTCCTCCTCAAAGCCACATTCCTCCTCTGACTCCTCTTCCTCACAATCCTCTTCCTGCGTTGCCGCTGGTCCAGCAAGCGATGCTGATAAGGCTGTTTCTGGTGGTGATGGAGACCACAACTCTTCCTCTTCACAATCATCTATGGCCTGATCCAGTACTCTTCGCAGGGCACGCTCCAGGAAGAAAACAAATGGTATGATGTCGCTAATGGGGCCTTCGGTGCGACTGACTAGGTTTGTCACCTCCTCAAAAGGACGCATAAGCCTATAGGCATTGCGCATGAGCGTCCAGTAACGTGGCAAAAAAATCCCCAGCTCCCCAGAGGCTGTCCGAGCACCCCGGTCATACAAATACTCGTTAACAGCTTTTTCTTGTTGTAGCAGGCGGTCAAACATTAGGTGTGTTGAATTCCAACGTGTCGGGCTGTCGCAAATCAAGCACCTCACTGGCAGGTTGTTTCGCCGCTGGATATCTGACAAGTGCGCCATGGCCGTGTAGGAATGCCTGAAATGGCCACACACCTTCCTGGCCTGCTTCAGGACGTCCTGTAAGCCTGGGTACTTATGCACAAAGCATTGTACAATCAAATTACACACATGTGCCATGCACGGCACATGTGTCAATTTGCCCAATTTCAATGCCACCACCAAATTACTTCCGTTGTCAGAAACAACTTTGCCAATCTCCAGATGGTGCGGAGTCAGCCACTGATCCACCTGTGCGTTCAGGGCGGACAAGAGTGCTGGTGCGGGGTGACTCTCGGCTTTCAGGCAAGTCAACCCCAAGACGGCGTGACACTGCCATATCCGGGATATTGAATAGTACCTGGGGAGCTGGGGGGTGCCGTTGATGTGGAGCAAGACGCAGCAGCAGAAGAGGACTCAGCCGAGGAAGAGGTTATGGAAGCGGATGGAGTAGGAGGAGTAGAGGAGGTAGCAGCAGGCCTGCCTGCAAGTCGTGGCGGTGTCACCAACTCCTCTGCAGAGCCACGCATTCCATGCTTGTCAGCCGTCAGCAGGTTTACCTAATGCGCAGAGTAGGTGATATACCTGCCCTGACCATGCTTTGCAGACCAGCTATCAGTGGTCAGATGGACCCTTGCCCCAATGCTGTGTGCCTGACATGCCATTACTTCCTTTCGCACAATCGAGTACAGGTTTGGGATTGCCTTTTGTGAAAAGAAATTTCGGCCGGGTACCTTCCACTGCGGTGTCCCAATAGCTACAAATTTTTCGAATGCCTCAAACTCCACCAGCTTGTATGGTAAAAGCTGGCGGGCTAAGAGTTCAGACAAGCCAGCTGTCAGACGCCGGGCAAGGGGGTGACTTTGGGAAATTGGCTTCTTACACTCAAACATGTCCTTGATAGACACCTGACTGTGGGCAGATGACCAGGAACTGCTACGTAAGAGAGACTGAGTGGCGGATGTTTGAGAGGGGGCAAGGAGGACAGCAGTGGTTGACGTGGCTGAAGATGCTGGACCAGGAGGAGGATGGCGGCTTTGAGTTTGTGTGCTGCTTCTACTCATGTGTTCATCCCATCGGCGTTTGTGATGTGAGACCATGTGCCTTCGCAAAGCAGTTGTACCTAGGTGGGTGTTGGACTTCCCACGACTCAGTTTCTTTTGGCACAGGTTGCAAATGGCATCGCTGTTGTCAGAGGCAGACACACAAAAAAAATGCCACACTGCTGAGCTGTGCGATGACGGCATTCTGGTGGTGGCAACAGCATGCGTTGATTGGCGTGCTGTCTGGCTGACCCCGGGTGCCGAAGCATGCTGTCTGACTGTGCCACTAGCTCCTTGTGACGACCTCCCCCTGCTTCCAACTCGTCTCCTCCTCCTCCTCTCTGTCTCCCCATCTGAACTTTCCCCCTCTTCTTCTTCTCTTCTAGCGGGCACCCACGTGACATCCACGTACGCATCATCATCAACCGCTTCACTTGTATCTGACAAATCAACAAAGGAAGCAGCAGCGGGTTCAACATCATCATCATCATCACACCGTACGTCCATGTCTGTAATGCTGCCTGACTGAGACATATCACTTTTATCTACATCCTCTGTCAATGATGGTTGCGCATCACTCATTTCTTCCAAATGATGTGTAAATGACTCCTCTGACACATCAAGTGAAGCGGCTGTGTTGTTAGTGTTGGTGGTGGCGGCAGGCGGGCGAGTGGCACTGGTCACTTGAGAGGTGCCTGAAGCTAAGCTGGAGGTGGATGGTGCGTCAAGGTTAGGAGCGGAAGCTGTAGAATATTGGGTGTCCTGTGTTAGCTATTCAACTAGGTCCTCCTCAGAACTTTTCGCGTTCATGGCACGTGGCCTCTGAACACTGTGCATAGTTGTAGGGTCAAAGGGAATCACAGCACCACGACCACAACGGCACCTGCGGGGTGGCCTGCCTCTGCCTGTCATTTTTTTTTAAATGTACACTTACACTTCTATTAAACAAAATATGAGCGGTGCCACTGGGCAAGTGGGCACAGTATACGCTGTGAGCCTGACACAAAAAAGCAGACTGATGTTTCACAATCCAAAAAGTTTTTTTTATTTTAAATGTACACTTACACTAATATTAAACAAGATATAAGTGGTGGCACTGGGCAAGTGGGCACAGTATACGCTTTGAGCCTGACACAAAAAAGCAGACTGATGTTTCACAATCCAAAAAGTTTTTTTTTTTTTTAAATGTACACTTACACTACTATTAAACAAGATATGAGTGGTGGCACTGGGCAAGTGGGCACAGTATACACTGTGAGCCTGACACAAAAAATCAGACTGATGTTTCACAGTCAAAAATGTTTATTTTTTAAATATTTAAAATACTGTTACAACAAATATGAGTGGTGCCACTAACTTGGCAAGTGGGCCTGGCACAAACGCTGGCAGGCAGGCAAATGCAATAAGATCACAATAGCAGACTGATGTTTCACAGTCCAAAATTTTTTTAATTTAAATATTTACACTACTGTTATAACAAAAAATATGATTGGTGGCACTAGTTGGCAAGTGGGCCTGGCACACACGCTGGCAGGCAGGTAACTTCAATTAGATTACACAAGCAGACTGATGTTTCACAGTCAAAAATATTTTTTTTTTAAATATTTACACGACTGTTATAACAAATATGAGTGGTGGCACTAGTTGGCAAGTGGGCCTGGCACACACGCTGGCAGGCAGGCAACTGCAATTAGATTACACTAGCTGAATGATGTTTCACAGTCAAAAAAGTTTTTTTTTTAAATATTTACACTACTGTTACAACAAATATGAGTGGTGCCACTAACTTTGCAAGTGGGCCTGGCACACACGCTGGCAGGCAGGCAGGCAGGCAACTGCAATTAGATTGCACTAGCTGACTGATGTTTCACAGTTAATTATTTTTTTTTTAAATATTTACACTACTGTTACAACAAATATGAGTGGTGCCACTATCTTGGCAAGTGGGCCTGGCACGCATGCTGGCAGCCAGGCAACTTCAATTAGATTACACTAACAGACTGATGTTTCACAGTCAAAAAAGTTTTTTTATTAAATATTTACACTACTGTTATAACAGATATGTGTGGTGGCACTAGTTGGCAAGTGGGCCTGGCAAACACGCTGGCAGGCAGGCAACTGCAATTAGATTGCACTAGCTGACTGATGTTTCACAGTCAAAAAAGTTTTTGTTTTTTTTAAATTTACACTACTGTTACAACAGATATGAGTGGTGGCACTTAGCAAGTGGGCCTGGCACACACGCTGGCAGGCAGGCAACTTCAATTAGATTACACTAGCAGACTGATGTTTCACAGTCAAATTTTTTTTTTAAAATATTTACACTACTGTTATAACAAATATGATTGGTGGCACTAGTTGGCAAGTGGGCCTTTCACACACGCTGGCAGGCAGGCAACTGCAATTCAATTGCACTAGCAGACTGATGTTTCACAGTCAAAAATGTTTTTATTTTAAATATTTACACTACTGTTACAACAAATATGAGTGGTGCCACTAACTTGGCAAGTGGGCTTGGCACACACGCTGGCAGGCAGGGAACTACAATTAGATTACACTAACAGACTGATATTTCACAGTCAAAAAAGTTTTTATTTAAAATATTTACACTACTGTTATAACAAATATGATTGGTGGCACTAGTTGGAAAGTGGGCCTGGCACACACGCTGGCAGGCAGGCAACTGCAATTAGATAACACTAGCAGACTGATGTAAAAGTTTTTTTTTTTTAAAGTTACACTAATGTTACACCAGATATAAGTGATGGCACTGAGGATGGAAGTAGGCACAGTATATTCTGGGAGCCTTACACACAGGCTGGCACTAGTGGCAGGCTGGCCTGGCAACTGCAATTAAATAACACTAGCAGACTGATGTAAAAGGTTTTTTTACAAAATTTAAACTAAAGTTACACCAGATAGGAATGGTGGCACTGAGGATGGAAGTAGGCACGGTATATGCTGGGAGCCTGACACACAGGCTGGCACTAGTGGCACGCTGGCCTGGCAACTAAAATTAAATAACAATAGCAGACTGATGTAAAAGTTTTTTTAAAAAATATTTACACTAATGTTACACCAGATATAAGTGGTGGAAAACAGAGCAATTAGGCACAGTATATGCTGTGGGCCTGACACACAGGCCTGATGGAAAATGAAATTAGATTACACTAGCAAAATGATATAAAAGTTTTTATTTTTAAATTTACACTAATGTTCCCATAGGCCCTTACACAGGCTGGCACTAGTGACACGCTGGCCTGGCAACTAAAATTAAATAAGAATAGCAGACTGATGTAAAAGTTTTTTTTTAAAATTTACACTAATGTTACACCAGATATAAGTGGTGGAAAACAGAGCTATTAATCACAGTATATGCTGTGGGCCTGACACACAGGCCTGATGGAAAATGAAATTAGATTACACTAGCAAAATGATGTTAAAGTTTTTTTTTTTTTTAAATTTACACTAATGTTACACCAGATATATGTGGTGGAAAACAGAGCAATTAGGCACAGTATATGCTGTGGGCCTGACACACAGGCCTGATGGAACATGAAATTATATTACACTAGCAAAATGATGTAAAAGGTTGTTTTTTTTAAATGTACACTAATGTTCCCTTAGGCCCTTACACAGGCTGGCACTAGTGGCACGCTGGCCTGGCAACTAAAATTAAATAACAATAGCAGACTGATGTAAAAGTTTTTTTTTTTTTTAAATTTACACTAATGTTACACCAGTTATAAGTGGTGGAAAACAGAGCTAATAATCACAGTATATGCTGTGGGCGTGACATACAGGCCTGATGGAAAATGAAATTAGATTACACTAGCAAAATGATGTAAAAGTTTTTTTCTTTTAAATTTACACTAATGTTCCCTTAGGCCCTTACACAGGCTGGCACTAGTGGCACGCTGGCCTGGCAACTAAAATTAAATAACAATAGCAGACTGATGTAAAAGTTTTTTTTAAAAAAAAATTTACACTAATGTTACAGATATAAGTGGTGGAAAACAGAGCTATTAATCACAGTATATGCTGGGGGCCTGACACACAGGCCTGATGGAAAATTAAATTAGATTACACTAGCAAAATGATGTAAAAGTTTTTTTTTTTAATTTACACTAATGTTACACCAGATATAAGTGGTGGAAAACAGAGCAATTAGGCACAGTATATGCTGTGGGCCTGACACACAGGCCTGATGGAAAATGAAATTAGATTACACTAGGAAAATGATGTAAAAGTTTTTTTTTTTAAATTTACACTAATGTTCCCTTAGGCCCTTACACAGGCTGGCACTAGTGGCACGCTGGCTTGGCAACTAAAATTAAATAACAATAGCAGACTGATTTACACTAATGTTACACCAGATATAAGTGGTGGAAAACAGAGCTATTAATCACAGTATATGCTGTATAATGCAAATAAAATTACAAAAAAAAAACAAAAACAAAAAACGACTGAAGTTCTAGCCCTAAAAAGGGCTTTTTGGGCTGAAGTTCTAGCCCTAAAAAGGGCTTTTTGGGGTGCTGTCCTTAAAGCAGAGATTAGATGAGTCCTTCAGGACTGTAGTGGACACTGAATACACTAGCCTAGCTATCTATTTCCCTATAAAATCACCAGCAGCAGCACTAAACCTCCTCTCACTAAGAATGCAGGATCGTAATGAATCTAAAATGGCTGCTGCCCAGGAGCTGGGAGGGTCTGGGAGGGAGTGTCTGCTGCTGATTGGCTGAAATGTATCCAGATTCAAAGAGTATTCCAGCCACCAAGTTTTCTTGAAAGACCTTTATTTCACATAGGGTCCCAAACAAACAGTTACAACGTTTCAAGCCACACCAGGCTCTTAATCATGACCTGGCAAGTCCGTTTTGTTCCATGCCCCCTGAAAAAGAAAAGGTGTGCTGTTTCTTCAAAATTATTCGTGGATCATGGCTGAAATGTGTCTGTAGACTGTGAGATACAGGGTCAAAGTTTCCTCAATGATGACTAATAGGGGCGGATCGAACGTCGCATATGTTCGCCCGCCGCGGCGAACGCGAACAAGCTAAGATCGCCGGGAACTGTTCTCTGGCGAACAGTTTGCAACATCACTACTCTGGAACAGATCTCTCTTGCAGGGAGAGGTGCAGCCAGAATGCAGGGTCAGAACCTCTGCAACTGATATACCTGAAAGAATCAGACAGCACAAAAAGGCAATCCCGGACCCCAACCTGTACTCGATTATGCCAAAGGAAGTAACCTTACCATGGGTCACAGACTGGTCTCTGTCTGGGAAATTATATATCTTTCAAATTATCAATTTATTTATCAAATCTATCTAACTATCAATCGTATCTATCAAATGTATATTGCATCTATTGATCTATGCAATTTGTATCTATCAAATGTATATTGCATCTATTGATCTATGGAATTCGTATCTATCAAATGTAAATTGCATCTTTTGATCTATGTAATTCGTATCTATCAAATGTGTATTGCATCTATTGATGTAATTCGTATCTATCAAATGTATATTGCATCTTTTGATCCATGTAATTCGTATCTATCAAATGTATATTGCATCTTTTGATTTATGTAATTCGTATCTATCAAATGTATATTGCATCTATTGATCTATGTAATTCGTATCTATCAAATGTATATTGCATCTTTTGATCTGCCTTGCTGCTCCTTTCAAGCAGGCCAGCTCTTTGCATACAGGCCCACAGACTCTGTAACAGATCTCTCCTGCAGGGAGAGGTGCAGCCAGAATGCAGGGTCAGAACCTCTGCAACTGGTATACTCGATTGTGCAAAAGGAAGTAAGCTTACCATGGGTCCCAGCCCGCACGTCTTTGTAATTCTCTGTCTGGGAAGTTATATATCTTTCCAATTAGCTATTTATCTATCAAATCTATCTAACTATCAATTGTATCTATCAAATGTATATTGCATCTATTGATCTATGCAATTCGTATCTATCAAATGTATATTGCATTTATTGATATATGTAATTTGTATCTATTAAATGTATATTGCATCTATTGATCTATGTAATTCGTATCTATCAAATGTATATTGCATCTTTTGATCTATGTAATTCGTATCTATCAAATGTAAATTGCATCTATTGATCTATATAATTCGTATCTATCAAATGTATATTGCATCTATTGATCTATGTAATTCGTATCTATCCAGTGTATATTGCATCTTTTGATCCATGTTATTCGTATCTATCAAATGTATATTGCATCTTTTGATCTATGTAATTCGTATCTATCAAATGTATATTGCATCTTTTTATCTGCCTTGCTGCTCCTTTCAGGCAGGCCAGCTTTTTGCATACAGGCCCACAGACTCTGTAACAGATCTCTCTTGCAGGGAGAGGTGCAGCCAGAATGCAGGGTCAGAACCTCTGTAACTGGTATACTCGATTGTGCAAAAGGAAGTAACCTTACCATGGGTCCCAGCCCGCACGTCTTTGTAATTCTCTGTCTGGGAAATTATAAATCTTTCAAATTAGCTATTTATCTATCAAATCTATCTAATCGTATCTATCAAATGTATATTGCATCTATTGATCTATGCAATTCGTATCTTTCAAATGTATATTGCATCATTTGATCTATATAATTCGTATCTATCAAATGTTTATTGCATCTATTGATCTATGTAACTCGGATCTATCAAGTTTATATTGCATCTTTTGATCCATGTAATTCGTATCTATCAAATTTATATTGCATCTTTTGATCTGCCTTGCTGCTCCTTTCAGACAGGCCAGCTCTTTGCATAGAGGCCCACAGACTCTGTAACAGATCTCTCTTGCAGGGAGAGGTGCAGCCAGAATGCAGGGTCAGAACCTCTGCAACTGGTATACTCGATTGTGCAAAAGGAAGTAACCTTACCATGGGTCCCAGAACCAGACCGCACGTCTTTGTAATTCTCTGCCTTGGAAATTATATATCTTTCAAATGATCTATTTATCTATCAAATCTATCTAACGATCAATCGTATCTATCAAATGTAAATTGCATCTTTTGATTGATGTAATTCGTATCTATCAAATGTATATTGCATCTACTGATCTATGTAATTCGTATCTATCAAATGTATATTGCATCTTTTGATCTATGTAATGTGTATCCATCAAATGTATATTGCATCTTTTGATCTATGTAATTCGTATCTATCAAATGTAAATTGCATCTTTTGATTGATGTAATTCGTATCTATCAAATGTATATTGCATCTTTTGATCTATGTAATTCGTATCTATCAAATGTATATTGCATCTATTGATCTATGTAATTCGTATCTATCAAATGTATATTGCATCTTTTGATCTATGTAATTCGTACCTATCAAATGTATATTGCATCTTTTGATCTATGTAATTGGTATCTATCAAATGTATATTGCATCTTTTGATCTATGTAATTCGTATCTATCAAATGTATATTGCATCTATTGATCTATGTAATTCGTATCTATCAAATGTATATTGCATCTTTTGATCTGCCTTGCTGCTCCTTTCAGGCAGGCCAGCTCTTTGCATACAGGCCCACCGACTCTGTAACAGATCTCTCTTGCAGGGAGAGGTGCAGCCAGAATACATGGTCAGAACCTCTGCAACTGGTATACTCGATTGTGCCAAAGGAAGTAACCTTACCATGGGTCCCAGAACCAGACCGCACGTCTTTGTAATTCTCTGCCTTGGAAATGTTATATCTTTCAAATTATCTATTTATCTATCAAATCTATCTAACTATCAATCGTATCTATCAAATGTATATTGCATCTATTGATCTATCCAATTCGTATCTATCAAATGTATATTGCATCTATTGATCGATGTAATTCATATCTATCAAATGTATATTGCATATTTTGATCTATGTAATTCGAATCTATCAAATGTAAATTGCATCTTTTGATCTATGTGATTCGTATCTATCAAATGTATATTGCATCTTTTGATCTATGTAATTGGTATCTATCAAATGTATATTGCATCTATTGATCTATGTAATTTATGGATCTATCTATCAAATCTATCGATCTTGTGGCCGGACTGTTTTGTGACAGCCACTTGTGTTTCGGCCAAATTTGAAGTAGGAGGACAGACCAAGCATCTTCTTCCATCTCCCTGTTCCCAAAATCAAGGCCATATAGACCTCCCCCGATCTATCAAATGTATATTGCATCTTTTGATCTATGTAATTCGTATCTATCAAATGTAAATTGCATCTTTTGATCTATGTAATTGGTATCTATCAAATGTATATTGCATCTTTTGATCTATGTAATTGGTATCTATCAAATGTATATTGCATCTATTGATCTATGCAATTCCTATCTATCAAATGTATATTGCATCTATTGATCTATGTAATTCGTATCTATCAAATGTATATTGCATCTATTGATCTATGTAATTCGTATCTATCAAATGTATATTGCATCTTTTGATCTATGTAATTGCTATCTATCAAATGTATATTGCATCTATTGATCTATGCAATTCGTATCTATCAAATGCATCTATTGATCTATGTAATTCGTATCTATCAAATGTTTATTGCATCTATTGATCTATGTAATTCATATCTATCAAATGTATATTGCATCTTTTGATCTATGTAATTCGTATCTATCAAATGTATATTGCATCTATTGATGTAATTCGTATCTATCAAATGTATATTGTATCTTTTGATCCATGTAATTCGTATCTATCAAATGTATATTGCATCTTTTGATCTATGTAATCCGTATCTATCAAATGTAAATTGCATCTTTTGATCTATGTAATTCGTATCCATCAAATGTATATTGCATCTATTGATCTATCTATCTAATCTATGTATCTATGTATCTATCAAATCTATCTATCTTGTGGTTGTGCAAATGGACTGTTTGCGGTTGTTTGTGGTGCGTTAAACGGGGAGTTTGGTCTGTCACTGTGAAGCGGGCGTAACCCTTACACTACCTGATCAATACAACATCATACCTGATGTTTTAAAGCACGTTATTCCAAACAATTTAGGAATGTTAGGTGATTTATGCCCTTTATGGCTTAAAACCAGACTCTGCATCACCTATGTAATTTTCCATGGGAGTTTTGCCATGGATCCCCCTCCGGCATGCCACAGTCCAGGTGTTAGTCCCCTTGAAACAACTTTTCCATCACTATTGTGGCCAGAAAGAGTCCCTGTGGGTTTTAAAATTCGCCTGCCCATTGAAGTCAATGGCGGTTCGCCCGGTTCGCCGGTTCGCAAACATTTGCGGAAGTTTGCGTTCGAAAGGTTAAGAGAACATATTTTCTCAATTGAAAAGTCAGAAAATAAAAGAAATTTAGAACTCCCAGTCCCTAAGTAGTGATGTCGCGAACCTAAAATCTTGTGTTCGCGACATCACTACTTAGGGACTGGGAGTTCTAAATTTCTTTTATTTTATGACTTTTCAATTGAGAAAATATGTTCTCTTAACCTTTCTCTTATCGTCCTTTCTGTTTCTCCTGTATATTGTATTTTGAATTTTTTTGCATTCTATAAGATAGATGACATGTTTGTCCATGCATCTGATAGTATTGTTAATCTTATATTCTTGTTTTGAGGTGTTTGACATAAAAGTATGTGTTTTGTTAGAGTGCCTGCTGGCCTTGCAGATATGACAGGGAAACAAAACCTTTTAGATCAGTCCCTGATATCCCTTTTTCCACTCCTCTATTTCCATTGTATTTCATAGAAGGGGCTAACCTGCTCTTGAGTGTTTTTGCTCTTCTATAGACAAATCTTGGTTTGCTTGGCAGATATGGACCTATATCAGGGTCATAACTCAGAATATTCCAATGTTTTTTGATTATTTTCTCTATAGCGGATTTGTCTTCCCCATATTGGGTAATGAAAGGTATATTAAGTTTTTCTTTTTCCCTATTATGATGTCCTATATTTCTCAGTGTGTTGTAGTTCAGGATGTCATTTCTTTCTATTTTTCTTACATGTTCTATATCTTTTTAAATTTTAGATTTGTCTTTATCTATAAATTTTTGTTTGAATATTTCAGTTTGCTGTTCAAAAATTTCTGTTTCCCTACAGTTTCTTTTTAATCTTAGAAATTGTCCTTTCGGGATATTTTGTTTCCATTTGTTAAGGTAGCAGCTATCCCAGTGTATATAGTTATTTGCGTCAACTTCCTTAATTTTCGTATTAATTTTTTCTCCTTCGGTGGATATTTCCAAATCTAAATAATGTATTTTTTCTTTATTATAAGTATGGGTGAACATTAAGTTCTTGTCATTGTTATTCATATTCTTAATGCATTGTATGAGATCTACTTCACTGCCTGTCCAAATGAAAAATAAATCATCTATGTACCTTTTATATATATAAAAAGTTGTCTTTATACTCACTTTGGGTTAGAAAATTGGTTTCCCACAATCCCATGAACAGGTTTGCATAACTGGGGGCAAATTTGGTGCCCATTGCAGTTCCGCAAACTGTTCAAAGAATATTCCATTGTACAGGAAATAATTGTGAGTAAGAATGATTTTGATGCCTTCCAGAATGAAATCAATCTGATTTGAGGGCATATCCCCATCTTTGGTTAAAAATGTTTGACTGAATTTATACCATCCATATGTTTGATACAAGTGTATAACGAAGACACGTCGCAAGTGACCAATAAATAGCAAACTAGTTGAATCTCTGAGGTAGGAATCAAGATTTTTAACATGTTGTTGTAGGAATGTATCTATATAGGCTGATAAATTTGAGGTAAGAGAATTTATACCCAAAATAATCGGGCGACCCGGCTGATTTTCTATAGATTTATGTATTTTTCGGAGTGCGTATATGATGGGGATTCTAGGGTAATTTGGATATAAGAAATCATATTCTTTATATGTGATTATTCCCACTGTCTTAGCTTTTGTCAGATGGTGTTTCAGGAACCACTTTCATCTTTCAAAAATGTATTTGCTACAGCTCTAGTTACAATATTATTATCTGTATTAGATGTTGAGGCTGGCTTATCTGTTAATTGTTTTTCAATCGGATTCTTTATAAAGTATTTTTTCAAAGTTAGATTCCTGACAAATTTGTGGGCATCAATAAATGTGTTGAATTTATCTATTGGTTGTGTGGGTGCAAAGGATAATCCTTTACTGAGTACTTGAATTTGTGAGTCGTGACTCATCTAACTGTATTTTGCTGAGATTATAAATTCCTTTTTGTGTAGTGATTACTTCTTTTGTTTCATCCCTTGGAAATGTGCTCTCTGTGGATATTGTTGATCTCCTAGATCCCTTTGATTTACCTCCAGGAATCTAACTTTGAAAAATACTTTATAAAGAATCCGATTGAAAAACAATTAACAGATAAGACATCAGATCTTTCTGAAACACCATCTGACAAAAGCTAAGACAGTGTGAATAATCACGGATAAAGAATATGATTTCTTATATCCAAATTACGCTAGAATACCCATCATATACACACTCCCAAAAAATACATAAATCTATAGAAAATCCGTCGGGTCGCCCGATTATTTTGGGTATAAATTCTCTTACCTCAAATTTATCGGCCTATATAAATAAATTCCTATCTATCAGCCTATATAGATAAATTTGTATCTATCAAATGTAAATTGCATCTTTTGATCTATGTAATTGGTATCTATCAAATGTATATTGCATCTATTGATCTATGTAATCTATGGATCTATCTATAAAATCTATCGATCTCGTGGCCGGACTGTTTTGTGACAGCCACTTGTGTTTCAGCCAAATTTGAAGTAGGAGGACAGACCAAGCATCTTCTTCCATCTCCCTGTTCCGAAAATCAAGGCCATATAGACCTCCCCCGATAGGGGGAGTAACAGGTATTAAAATGCTAAGAATAGTACTACTTAGTACTTAACACACCACGGGTTCCAGACCGCATGTCTTATTGTTATACTCTGTCTTGGAAATTATATAACTATCAATCAAATATATATTGCATCTATTGATCTCTGTAATTCATATCTATCAAATGTATATTGCATCTTTTGATCTATGTTATTCGTATCTATCAAATGTATATTGTATCTTTTGATCCATGTAAATATAATAGAGAAAATAATCAAAAAACATTGGAATATTCTGAGTTATGACCCTGATATAGGTCCATATCTGCCAAGTAAACCAAGATTTGTCTATAGAAGAGCAAAACCACTCAAGAACAGGTTAGCCCCTTCTATGAAATACAATGGAAATAGAGGAGTGGAAAAAGGGATATCAGGGACTGATCTAAAAGGTTTTGTTTCCCTGTCATATCTGCAAGGCCTGCAGACACTCTAACAAAACACATACTTTTATGTCAAACACCTCAAAACAAGAATATAAGATTAACAATACTATCAGATGCATGGACAAACATGTCATCTATCTTATAGAATGCAAAAAATGCCAAAATACAATATACAGGAGAAACAGAAAGGACGATAAGAGAAAGGTTAAGAGAACATATTTTCTCAATTGAAAAGTCAAAAGATAAAAGAAATTTAGAACTCCCAGTCCCTAAGCACTTTAGATTGTGCAACAATAGTAATTTTTTTTTTTTTTATTTTACTACCATAGAAAAAATAGGAAAGGGCTGCAGGGGGGGGGGGGGGATCACTCTAAAACACTCCTGCAAGCAGAAGCCAAATGGATTTTTAACTTCAGACACTACACCCAAAAGGTTTAAATATCGACTTCAATTTGAATAGTTTCTTAAAAGAATGTTAATCCATTCAAAAATATTATAGTGTATAATATAATATAATGTATATACACACTACTATCATTACCATTATTATTTATTTATTATTTATAATCCCTCCCATATATGTGATCCAAAGTATTCTACACCTGTTAATTTTAATTTAAATAAACCTGTCAATTTGATTAACTTGTCAATCGTATCCCCCAACTTGGATATATATTAGCTTTTTTAATGTTTAATTATTATTATATGTTTGATCAATCTGTATGTAAATCAAAATTGTATATTGCGTTTTTATTTTTGTGCTTTTATTTTTATTTTTATTATGTTTTTGCCTCTATTTTTTGAAAGTAGAATATGCTTGTACGGTATTGTAATTTTAATTTAAATACTGGTTTTACAAAGACTCTTAAATACCCAAATTTGCACATATGCTTGGTGAGAACACTCGTTTAAGCAATCACAGGTGAAAATATACCTGTTCATTAAAAAGCCGTTTAAAGATATAAAAACACGCCAAAACCCTTGTCCAGCAGTACAGCTTGTAAAAAGGCCGATGTAAACGGCTGAAACACGTAGCTCCTACTGCTTTTTTTCTACAACAGACTCATCCTTTGTGCAGAGATCACCACCATATACCCGCTATTGGGATATTGAAGAAATTTAACATCCCCTGGACCTTTGCCGCATACAACTGCTCTGACTCGTAGAGCTTAAAAAACGCCAGGAATAATCTTCAAGGACACCCTGACCAGATACCATAACTCAAGGTAACCCAGGCTCCAGAATTGGCTTGTCAGTACCGGCAGAGGCAGACAGTAAGTGAAAAACTATCATATTCTGAGACCGCATCTCATAACGTTGCTTCTCATCTGACTTCACACAACCAACTCTGCTGTCCTCATACTGCAAGACCGTAGAGCCCCGCAAATACTGACATTAGGTTACGAGTTACGATATGCTATCACCACACTAAAGTTATAAAGATTACCCACATTAGGCTCTGAGACCTGTCCGCTGTGTTGGGCAGACAGTGAGAGGATCTATAATTATTCTACAATCCTTTAACACGCAACTCCAGGACTTATCGTTTTGAGTTGAATTATATTGATGAACTTTCCATATTCTGCATTAACCGATGATTTTTTTAAAATCCTATGATTATTTTACAGCTTTTTAAAACGGAATTCCAGAACTTATTATTGAGTTGAATTATATTGATGAACTTTCCATATTTCAGTCAAATGCATTTAACTAATGAATTTTTAAAATCGACTGAATACATTTTTGATCAGTCGGCCGACTGCACTTTTTTCTCACATTGTGAAATTAATTGAATATATCAATTTTATGTCAATATTAACCCCATACTTCTGATTTTATATCAATTTGGTTTTAACTTTATAGTGGCTTTGATTCTGATTAGTTGATGTAATAAAATAAATAAATTTATACTACAACCTCGAAAACTTGATACTTTTTTTTGCTTATATATTGCATAAGATTTACTAACTGGATAAGTTACCAATCCCTGATACCAAAGAAAATGTGATTGCTTTTATGCTTTTATACTTATATATTGCATACAGATTAACTAATCATATAGGTTACCAATCCCCAATTAGGGAACACACATACTACTAAATAAGGTTAGACATATCAGAGAAATCCATTACTCACATTGTCTGCCAAATTTGGAATCTCCTCATATATATATTTTTATGTATCATTTAAATTTATATATCATTTAAATTGGTTTAAGCATTTATTTGCGCTATAAACTCCAAACATTCTTTCATCCTTTCACACTTTTGTATTAGATATTCTTAGGGGAATATTATAGGAGTTTTTTGCTTACCAAAAATCTTGGAAGCGCAAGAAAGTTTTTAAACTTCTTTCCTCAGTCATATACTGACCCCCTGGCTCCTCAACTCAATTTCTAGATCACTTGGCTGCCTGGCTACCTCATTTCCTTTCCTCAGACACCCCTTACCTCATTCTTGGTGACTTCAACATCCCTCTTGACAATCCCACTACCTCCTTTGCAAAACAACTTCTGCAACTCACTTCCTCTTTCTGTTTGTCACAATGGACTGATTCTCCCACTCACAAAGATGGTCACTCCCTTGACCTGATCTTTAGCTATCGATGCACTCTTTCAAACTTCACAAACTCACCCTTTCCTCTTTCTGACCACCATCTCCTTACTTGCAACATATCATTCCTCCCTACAACGTTTACTCCTTCTGCTCCTTACACCAAACTTCCCAGAAGCATTATGTCATTAGATCAACAACAGCTTTCTAATTCCCTCAAACCTCTCCTCTCATCCTTCTCCTCCTTTTCCTGCCCTGACCAATCTATCTGCCACTATAACTCCACCCTTACATCCGTCCTTGACAATCTCGCCCCTCTTACCATAGCTCGGAAATCAAACACTCATCCTCAGCCCTGGCATACTCCTCTGACAATATATCTACGCAGATGTTCCCGTACTGCTGAGCGGCACTGGGGAAAATCTAGGAATTCAGCTGATTTTCAACATTACAAATTTATCTTGAACTCCTACTATTCTGCCCTTAATTTCCATAAGCAACATTACTTCTCTACTCTTATCTCTAATCTTTCTTCAAACCCAAAACGTTTGTTCTCCACTTTCAATACCCGTCTCCGCCCTCCCCCACCTCCTAATACAACTTGTCTGTCAGCTCAAGACTTTGCCAGCAACTTCAATAACAAAATCGACTCCATCAGAAATGAAATCAGCTCTCATCATAATTCCTTTCTCTCACCCCCTCAAATGCTCTCCATCAACCACAACCAACATAACCTTAAACTTAGCTCATTCTCCCCTGTCAATGAGGAAGAAGTTTCGGCACTTATACTGCGCTCTCACCTCACTACCTGTCCCCTTTACCCTATCCCGTCACAGCTACTCCCCTTGCTCTCTGCAACCCTCACCCCTATACTCACACACACGTTCAACCTCTCCCTCAGCACCGTTATATTTCCCTCATTGCTGAAACATGCACTGGTCACACCTATCCTCAAAAAACCTTGATCCTACCTCCCCATCCAACTACCGCCCTATTTCCCTCCTCCCTCTTGCATCAAAGCTTCTTGAAAAACTAGTTTATGCATGCCTATCCCATTTCCATACAATAAACTCCCTCCTTGACCCACTGCAATCTGGATTTCGTCCCCATCACTCCACAGAGACAGCAATTGTTAAGGTTACCAACGACCTACTTACAGCAAAATCAAAAGGCCACTTCTCTCTGCTTATCCTCCTTGATCTGTCCGCAGCCTTTGACACTGTTGACCACCCTCTTTTGCTCCAAACCCTCCAATCCTTCGGCATCTGTGACACAGCCCTCTCGTGGCTCTCTTCCTCCCTGTCAAACCATACCTTTAGTGTAGCCGTCTCTGGGGCCTCCTCTGCCCCGTCACCACTTTCTGTCAGAGTACCGCAAGGCTCTTTCCTCGGTCCCCTTCTCTTCTCAATCTACACGTCATCACTAGTTTCCCTAATAAAGTCCCATGGTTTACAATATCATTTGTATGCCGACGACACCCAAATCTACTTCTCTGCATCAGACCTATCTCCTTCCTTGCTAACCCGTGTCACTAACTGTCTTTCTCACATCTCTAACTGGATGTCCTCTCACTACCTCAAGCTAAATCTCTCCAAAACTGAGCTCCTTATTTTCCCCACTTCCTCAAAACTCTCCACCCCCAATCTCTCTATAAATGTTGACAACTCTATCATTACCCCTACCCCTCATGCCCGATGTCTTGGGGTCACATTTGACTCAGATCTTTCTTTCACTCCTCACATTCAGTCCTTGGCTAAAGCCTGCCGCTTCCACCTTAAAAACATCTCTAAAATTAGACACTTCTTTACACAAGACACAACTAAGATTTTAATCCACTCTCTCATTCTTTCCCTCCTTGATTAATGCAACTCTGTCCTCTCTGGTCTCCCCACCTGCCGCCTAGCTCCTTTAAATCCATAATGAATGCCTCTGCCAGACTCATCTTCTTTACACGTCGCTCTTCATTTGCTGCACCTCTCTGCCAATCCCTTCACTGGCTTCCTCTTGCCTCTAGGATCAAACAAAAAATTCTCATTCTGACATACAAAGCCCTCAACTGCACTGCTCCCCCCTATATCTCAGACCTTGTCTCCAGATACTCTCCCTCCCATCCCCTTCGCTCTGCTCATGACCTCCTACTCTCCTCCTCTCTTTCACCTCATCACACTCCCGTTTACAGGACTTCTCCAAACTCTCTGCCTCGCTCCACAAGACTCTCTTCTAGTTTTAAAAGCTTCAAGTGCTCCCTAAAGACTCTACTGTTCAGGGATGCATACAACCTACACTAACCTTTCATAATACGGAATTCCAGCGCTACGGAATTTGGCGGCGCTATACAAATAAATGATAATAATAATAATACCAGTTCCTCTCCTCCATTGCTATCCCCTGAACCCCCTTAGCAAGTAAGCCTAAGAGTTCAGCTGTTTGTAGATCACCTTCTTAAGAGCTGACTACAACAGTGCAACTCTTGGCAGGGCCCTCTACCCATTTGATCCCTATAATTGTTTTGTTGTACTCCCCCTTTGTTTATAGCACTGCAGAATCTGTTGGCGCTCTACAAATAACCAATAATAATAATAGTAATAATAAATAATAATGTACAGTCCATGAGTCCAATAACAAACATATCACGTAAAGCAGTGTTTAAATAATCACCAAATCTGCAGGTACTTGCTAGTTTCTTTAAACTGATCACAAAAGTTTTAGTGTCCTCATGCTGCAATTGCTTGCGTGTGTAAAACTTAAAGCGTTTTGCTATATCTAGAGGCTTAGGTAGGTAGTGGTCAGATAACAGGCAGATCAGGTCAGACGGAGGTTTAGGTTTATCTGGTGAGAGAATGTCCCTTAATGTATTGTAAGCTGCTGAGCCTATAGTTGTCAGAAGCACAGCCACTTGCTTATCAGCACCTATGTTATTTGCTGTACAATATAGCTCAAACTGTTCAACCCATGTGTCCCATCTGTCTGTGTCTGGTGCAAACACAGGTAAGGTGCCAATAAGTGCCATTATATGTGTGTTATCTGTCTGTGTCTGGTGCAAACACAGGTAAGGTGCCAATAAGTGCCATTATATGTGTGTTATCTGTCTGTGTCTGGTGCAAATACAGGTAAGGTGCCAATAAGTGCCATTATAGGGTCAGACCACAGATCCTCGTCGGCAGCTGTTATGTTCTCTGTGTAGTCAGGATTAGAACATTCAGTTGTGTGCTGTTACCTTGTGTCTGATGTCTCTTGCACATATCATGAAGACTCTGCAGCAGGTTCTTTAGACAAACTTTTATTCAGCTACAACCACATGGCTTCTTCACTAACAGATTCATCAGTAAAACGAAACATGGCTTATGATGATGTCACAGAGACCCAGACACACCCAGAGGGTGTGGTGATCTGAACTTAAAGCTGCAGCACTTCTAACATATAATGATGAGACAAGGTTAGTGCAAAGCTACAGTAAAAGCTGCAGTAATCTTAACAATGTGTGTATATGTATATATTTGTATGTGTGTGTATATGTGTGTATGTGTATATATGTGTGCATATGTATGTGTGTGTATGTATGTGTGTTTATATGTGTATGTATATATGTGTATGTATGTGTGTATGTTTGTGTGTATGTGTGTGTATATGTGAGTATATGTATATAGGTGTGCATATGTATGTGTGTGTGTATGTGTGTTTATATGCGTATGTATATATGTGTATGTATGTGTGTGTATGTGTTTGTATATGTATGTATGTGTGTGTATATGTGTGTATGTTTGTGTGTATATGTGTGCATGTGTGTGTATATGTGTGTATGTATGTGTGTATATGTTTTTATGTGTGTGTATATGTGTGTATATATGTGTATGTGCATATGTGTGTATGTATATATGTGTATATGTGTGTATATGTGTGTATGTATGTGTGTATATGTGTTTATGTATGTGTGTATATGTGTGTATGCATGTGTGTGTATATACCGTATGTGTGTGTATATATGTGTATATGTGTGTATGTATGTGTGTATATGTATATTGTCATATATTGACTCTCTCTTACCCTGTACCTTTTTTTTGGTTGCCTAGCTCCCTTTATAAGGAGCCTTTGTTCATTCTTTCATTGCTTGTAATTGAGATTCTCCTATCAGTTTTGGAAATCTTTCATGCCTCCTCCTTGTGGTCGTTCCTGACTTCTGCATTCTGACAGCTTACGCTGACACCTGACCGCTCCGCCTCAGCACCGCCTCCTTCACTGAACGGACTTCGCGCTCAAACACACTAGTGCCGCAGCTGCAGCCTGAGGCTCCTCTCCCTCTCACTACTGCGAGTAAGTACTTACCGCTTTGGATATTGAACTTAACATCAGATCTACCTAATGACTTACCTCGCACTCTGTAATTATTCTCCTCTTATTGCATTTGGAGTTAATTCAATCTGGAACATAACACCAAGAGTTTCATATAATACTTCATTGTACGCTAGCTGAATCATTTCTATCATCTAATGATAATATTATCAAAAGGGAAGTTTCTATCATCCTAGAGTGTATTTAATATTTGTTATGTTGCCAAAGCATACTCCGCTTAAGTATACCATACTTCCTATTGACATTACTAGTGTATCTATTCCAATATATTAGAATACCACACAGTAGTTCTGTGTTTGTTAAAGATAAACATCATACAACTACAAGGTGGTAAATTAAATCCTAGATGAATCATATGTCTAAACAGAATTTTAGTTCAATGATTTGTTCAGGAACAAACACTTTATTTTCTGAAATAGAATGAAACATATAATTACTAAACTGCATATTTGATCCTTTTGTTAAGCAGATTCAGTTTGAACTCTGACAGAATTACAAGCCATAAAAGATGGATCAAGCAGAATTACCTTCACATGTCTATAATTTATCCCAGAGGGTTGATCAGCTCTCACAAGGGTTAAGACAACTTCAATTAGAGAATCAGACTTTAAAAGACATTCTTAAAGACACAGTAACTCCTAAACAGCTTACTGTGGATTCTACTAATGAGCCAAACGTATCACCACCAGAGAAATTTTTTGGTGACAGAAGTCAATTTAGAGACTTTAAAAACTCATGCTTATTACTCTTTACCCTAAGACCTAAGACTTATACCACAGACAAACAGAGAGTTCTAACAGTAATATCTTATCTAAGAGGAGAACCCAGAACATGGGCAAACTCCTATTTTGAGCAAAATGACCCGATTCTGGACAGTCTAGAGGATTTTTTTCAAGCTATGGCACTTCTCTATGATGACCCATGTAAACAGATAACATCAGAAAATGCTATGAGAGCTCTTAGACAAGGGAAAAGGCCCGTGGAGGATTACATAGCAGAATTTAAGAGAGTGTCTAAGGATTCACAATGGAATAATATTTCATTGCGCAATCAATTCAGACTTGGGTTGTCAGATGCATTGAAGGATGAACTTTCACGAGTTGATATACCAGAAACTTTAGATAATCTGATGTCTCTATCCATCAATATAGATAGAAGGTTAAGGGAAAGAAAGAGAGAAAGGTTTAGTCAGGAAACAGTAACAAAGAGAATAAGTAACCCTATTAGTTCTCAACAGTATAAAACACCAGATGAACCTATGGAAATAGGTGTGATTAGGGGTCCTCTATCTATGGAAGAGAAAAGGAGAAGAAGGGACAACAATCTTTGCCTTTATTGTGCTGCTAAAGAACATGAGGTCAAGGAATGTCCTAACCTTTTGAAAACAAAGAAAGGTGAGAAACATAATATACCAAGATCTTTTGATATGAGAAGTGTTAATTCAACTTATTGTTTTTTATCTATTTCATTACAGTGGGGTTCAAAAAAGATTACTTTGAAGGCACTCATTGACTCTGGTGCAACAAGCAACTTCATAGATTATCATGTGGTGTGTAAACATGAAATACCAATAAAAGACATAAATCATCCTTATGTTTTAAGAGTTTTTGATGGTAGCCAAGCTTCAAATGGTTCAATCACACATCAAACACAGAGGTTAGTTATGAGTACACAAGAAGGACATATTGAGAATATTACTTTTGACATAACACCTTCTCCTTTATTCCCAATTATTTTGGGGTTAAAGTGGTTACAACAACATCAACCAATTATAGACTGGTCCACAAATAAAATTCAATTTTCCTCTGACAATTGCAGGAATAGATGTCAGTCTAAGATCTGCATTATACAAGCAGATTCTGATAAAACATCTAACCAGATACCAAAAGAATATTCCTCCTTCCAAGATGTCTTTGACAAGAAGGAACCAGAATCATTGCCCCCTCACAGGGATTTCGATTGTCCAATTGAATTGTTACCTGGTTCCCCAATTCCACATGGTCATATTTATCCCCTCTCTCAACCTGAACTCACACATCTTAAACAATATTTAGATGAAAATTTAAGAAAGGGGTTTATTAGACCATCCACCTCTCCAGCAGCAGCTGGAATGTTTTTCGTACGTAACAAAGATGGTACTCTCAGGCCAATCATTGATTACAGGCAATTAAACAAAGTTACAGTTAAGAACCGGTACCCCCTACCTTTAATTACAGAATTAATAGAAAGGTTGGGTAATGCAACAATTTTTACAAAGTTGGATTTAAGGGGAGCCTATAACTTGATTCGAATTAGAAAAGGAGACGAATGGCTCACAGCATTCCGTACTCGGTACGGATTGTACGAATATACTGTGATGCCATTCGGGCTCTGTAATGCCCCCGCGACATTCCAGTATTTTATAAATGAACTATTTAGAGATTTACTGGATGTCTGTATAATAATTTACCTGGATGATATTTTAATTTATTCAGAATCCTTAGAACAGCATATAAAACATGTTACAACAGTTTTAACAAGACTCAGAGAGAATCAACTTTATGTTAAACCTGAAAAATGTATCTTCCACACACAAGATATTTCTTTCCTAGGATACAAAATAACAGCTGAAGGTATCAACATGGAAGATACAAAAATATCAGCTATAACAGGTTGGCCAAGACCAACCACTGTAAAGGAATTACAAAGTTTTTTAGGATTTTCAAACTTTTACCGAAAATTTATTAATAATTTCTCACATATTGTCAAACCATTGACGAGACTTACAGGTAAACATGTACCTTTCAATTGGAGTACAGAAGCACAACAAGCATTCGATACTTTGAAACATAGTTTTACTACGGCACCCATACTTCAATTCCCAGACCCCAATAAGCAGTTTATACTTGAGGTGGATGCCTCTGAGTGTGCTTTAGGGGCTATTTTGTCTCAAAGGAAGAGTCTGTTAGATCCTATGCATCCTGTAGCATATTTTTCAAGATCTCTGTCTCCAGCAGAAATTAATTATCCTATTGGAGAAAAGGAGCTCCTATCCATAAAATCTGCTTTTGAAAATTGGAGACACTTACTAGAAGGAACTGAGACACCAATTTTGGTTATTACTGACCACAAAAATTTAGAATATTTACAAACCAATCGGACTTTGTCGTCTAGACAGCTGAGATGGAGTTTGTTTTTCACCAGGTTTAATTTTCACATTCAATACCGACCTGGTTCAAGGAATGGAAAAGTAGACGCTTTATCAAGACAGAAAGTGATAGATAATAAAAAATCTTCACCAAGTACTATTCTACCAATTGGACATTTCATATCTTGTACTTTGAGTTCTGAACAAGAGAAAGAATATTCACAGGGAGGTAATTGCAACCCAGAAAGATTCAACCTTACGAAAGGTTCAGATGGGTTGTATTATTTCGGGAACTTATTGTACATACCTCCATCCTTACAAGGAAGTATTTTAAAACAGAACCATGTAGTGAGATTACACGGTCTTCCAACTAGTGTTTTAACTGACTGTGGTAGTCAATTTACTTCGAAGTTCTGGCAATCACTTTGTCAAAGGTTGAATATCACAAGAAAATTAACCACTTCTTATCATCCACAAACTAATGGTCAGTGCGAACGTACCAATCAGGCATTGGAACAATATCTGAGAATTCATTGTTCTCAACAACAAGAGAAGTGGGCAGATTTTCTAGCAACTGCTGAATTTGCCTATAACAATACTAAGAACACCTCCACTCAGTTGACTCCGTTCTTCGCAAATTACGGATTTAATCCGGAATATGAATTTCATCAAAACATTCATGTGCCATGTCCTGTAGTTAATGACTTGGTCAACTCAATTGCACAATCTTTTAACCTTTTAAAAGAAAATATTCAAAAGGCACAATCCCAACAACAACATTATTACAACCTACGACGGCGACCAGCACCTAACTATAAAGTTGGAGAATTAGTATGGTTATCCACCCGTCATTTGAAAATTCCGGCTACTAAAGCAAAGTTTAACCAATTATATGTTGGTCCGTTTCCGATTATTAAAATTATTAATTCTAATGCAGTAACCCTGCAGTTACCTGAGAAATTCCGTATACATCCTTCATTTCACGTCTCACTGTTGAAACCATACACACCTGTTCGGTCGCAACCAGTCCCTTTGACTGTACCACCTAATACTTCATCATCAGAGGTGGATTATGAGGTTTCTGACATACTAGACTCGAGAGTATATCGTGGGGACTTACAATATCTTATCCGCTGGTCCGGTTATTCACCAGATGAGGACTCTTGGGAATCTGCTTTGCAGGTCTCTGCCCCCCGGTTGGTGAGACTTTTCCATAGACGATATCCTGATAGACCCTCTTTTTGAAAACCTGGAGGTTTTCCTTGGGTGGGGGACCTGTCATATATTGACTCTCTCTTACCCTGTACTTTTTTTTGGTTGCCTAGCTCCCTTTATAAGGAGCCTTTGTTCATTCTTTCATTGCTTGTAATTGAGATTCTCCTATCAGTTTTGGAAATCTTTCATGCCTCCTCCTTGTGGTCGTTCCTGACTTCTGCATTCTGACAGCTTACGCTGACACCTGACCGCTCCGCCTCAGCACCGCCTCCTTCACTGAACGGACTTCGCGCTCAAACACACTAGTGCCGCAGCTGCAGCCTGAGGCTCCTCTCCCTCTCACTACTGCGAGTAAGTACTTACCGCTTTGGATATTGAACTTAACATCAGATCTACCTAATGACTTACCTCGCACTCTGTAATTATTCTCCTCTTATTGCATTTGGAGTTAATTCAATCTGGAACATAACACCAAGAGTTTCATATAATACTTCATTGTACGCTAGCTGAATCATTTCTATCATCTAACGATAATATTATCAAAAGGGAAGTTTCTATCATCCTAGAGTGTATTTAATATTTGTTATGTTGCCAAAGCATACTCCGCTTAAGTATACCATACTTCCTATTGACATTACTAGTATATCTATTCCAATATATTAGAATACCACACAGTAGTTCTGTGTTTGTTAAAGATAAACATCATACAACTACAAGGTGGTAAATTAAATCCTAGATGAATCATATGTCTAAACAGAATTTTAGTTCAATGATTTGTTCAGGAACAAACACTTTATTTTCTGAAATAGAATGAAACATATAATTACTAAACTGCATATTTGATCCTTTTGTTAAGCAGATTCAGTTTGAACTCTGACATATATACACAGGTATCATAGGAGAGGTTCTTGGTTTCAGGATCAAGATGAGCATACTTAGTTATCACATGAGGGGTTCTTGGTTTCAGAATCAAGGTGAGCATACTCAGGTATCACTAGAGGGGACCTTGGTTTCAGGTCAAGGTAAGCATACACAGGTATCATAGGAGAGGTTCTTGGTTTCAGGATCAAGATGAGCAGCCATGAGAGCCAGAGAAGTATGCTCTGAAAAGGGCAATAGCGCAGCTCAGAGTGAAGGGCTGCTTCAGCTTTCAAGGGAACTCGCACCCCTGATTCCTCCAGGTGGGAGTTCCTGAAATCCATAGGATGGCCCTTTAAATTTATGTAGAAAGTTGCAGTGGTAGCAGCCTCAGACAGATCTCAGCGTCTTTTCATGTGGGACGCTGAGAAGGAGTGCGGTACCCTCAGCATAGGCCTAGACCGGTCACGATGCGGTAAGGATCCTGACAAGACCGTACGAAGATGACTTCCATGTTCAAAATCACAAGAGGAGGACCAACGTCACCGCCGACTTCTCCGAGATGAAGTAGATGGACCGCCACCTTGAAGAAGATGGACCTTAGCTTTGCTGAAGTAGATGGAGCCCCATCATCATCATCGGTGAGTACCTTTATGGGATTAGTGTTATTTTTTTTATTTTGTGGTGTTTTTTTTTTTTTTTGATAGATTCGTTTTTTGTTTGTTTTTTATTTGGGCAGCAAAATAGCTGAATGCCCATCCAAACGCCCTTTTCAGGGCAATGGGTAATTTAGGCTTTAGGATTTTCTATAATATTCGGTTTTAATGTTTAAAGGTAAGATTAGATTTTTATTTAATTATACAGGTACATTTTTTTTAAGGTAGTTAGTAATTTTTTTTTTGTAATTTTTTTTTTGTAAATTTAGGGGTATTTTAATTTTGGTTAAGTTAGGGGGTGTTAGGTTAAGGGGTTTAGATGTTAGTTTATAACTTTGTGTTGTGGGGGGATGGCGGTTGAGGGGTTAATAGTTTATTTAGGTATTTTGCATTGTAAAGGATGGTGGTTGAGGGGTTAATACTTTATTTAGGTTCTTTGCGATGTGGGGGGATGGCGGTTTAGGGTTTAATAGTTTATTTATGGGTGTAAGTGTACTTTGCAAAGTATTTTTGAAGTGTTTTGTGCAACTTTTTAGTTTCGGAAACCAGTTAACCACAGCTCTTAGATTGTGGAAATGATTGAAACGTAAAAGGCGATTGTGCTAGCGCAATTGCAATTTTGCTGCATTGTAATATCAGGGGAAGGAAAAATATTTTTACAAAGAATGATAGTCTCCCTTTAATGAGAGACAAAGTGCAATGTGCCACCTGAATGGCCTAATGGGCAATAAGAATGTCAGATATATATATATATATATATATATATATATGTGTTACTCAAATGAGTTAAGAACAATGAAAAAATGTGAACACTTGTGATAGAAATTATACTATTGTATAAAATGAATATAAATAATATTGTGAGTTGGAGAATAATAAATGTGATAGGATCGATAGATCTTAAACAATATTTAATGATCTATAAAGTAATGCGTGGATAAAAAAAGGGAGCAATTTATTATATCACAATAAAAAATATTATAAAAAATACAGACTTGCGACAAAAACAGTGGTAAAAGTTGCAACAATGGACAAAAAATAAGAGTTGAAACAATAGTATCAAATCGATACTTTTAGCTTTACAAATGCACAATGTAGCAAAGCATAGTATCTGACAGTATACAGCAGATAGTATACAGCTTATATCAGGGGAAGGAAAATGATTTGCAAAAACACCATTGCACTAGCATAAAATTGTTTGCGCCTCTCTTATAATCTAGTGCTATGTGAGCGGAAACACAGCTTCACCAGCAGCAGTAAGTCTGCCCTATAACTAAATGTATGGCGGTAAATGTGAGTGTGGGCTATCAGCTTGGGTTGTTTTATTTAATGGATAATACATAGATCTACATATTGCCTTGCCTCCTGTTTTTAGATCACTTGTAACTACCCAATGAAAGGTTCCTTATGGATTAAATTTATTCTGCAGCGCATGAAAGACCTCATAAACCCTTAACCCACCGCCCTCCCGCATCACTAATACTATATTAAACTTATTAACCCATAATCTGCTGCCCGCCCACATCCCCTCCGCTATAATAAAGTTATTAACTCCTATTCCGCCAATCCCCGACAGGGCCGCTGGTGTTATGTATCTTCTAGGTTACAAATATAAATTATGACTATCTCAACGGTAACCTCCAAAGTATTATAAATCTAAGATTACAATATAATATTTTTTTATAAGTTCTAATCAGGTGATATCTTTTCAAACACAGCGAATTATATTTGTGGAGTAAAGGGCATTCAATTTGGATAAATATATACAGATGTATTAAACATTAAACAAAATATTAACTAGCGATATACCATTTAACTATACACAAAACAAACTCTGATACATTATGAAGTGAAATATTCTATTTCGCTTAGTTTTTAACCCTATATGTATACATCTAACAATGAAGTCTATAACACAGTAAAATAAATCAGCATGAACCAACTATGCAATATGGGTTTCTAACAATGGTTATTTGATACAATCTTTGCCAATTATTACCATTAAAATTATACCCAGGTGCTTACCAATATATAGCAATTAATCAGATTCAGAAGGAATGTCTATGACCAGTAAACAATTAAAAATCTTATGATGCCTCAACAAGTCTCAACCTTAGGGAATACAATAACTAAAATTATATATATTTAAACACAATGCCCGGGGCTTTCCTTACAATATGCTGAATTAAATGGACACTATCTATAACAAGATTTCTTATATGGTTAGATGAATGGGATTCCTTAAACCTTAAACGCAATAACTGCTTAAATATAAGTAAAGACTTTTTATATTTCCCCAAATGTTTGCTCCTCTAAGCCCTGGGTTATCACTAGTCAAGCTGTGGGATTCCTCTGCATCCGGAACCTCAAAATCTCCTAGTCTACAGGAAAACAGACACAAATTTCCAAGGATATCAAAAATATGAGATGAGTATCACCAGAATTCAAAATTCTATTGCAGGGGAAAATTGGAGAGCACTTTGCCCTCACTTTTATTTAAACCCAGAGTCCCTGTGAATGCTTGGCAACCCAATTTATTCTGCACTATAACCCCGCCCTACTTTCTAACAGCCATTCACAGATGTGTGAGGATCTGTAGTGCTGTGATTGGATAAATGCTAATTAGCTTTTGGGAATAATTCACCCAATGTTAAGTATATCTGGTTGTATTCTTACTAATTCACCACGAGATGGCAATGGTGAGTTGTGCTATAAAAGTGAACTAATTCTTACATTTTATCCTTCTTAGAATTCATTTTTCATATATCATACACATAGATATACACATAATCATTTATCTAATTTGTGAGCTAGACTTCATAAATTTACTAGTGATGTCCCGAACTGTTCGCCCGCGAACGGTTCACAGCGAACATAGCTTGTTCGCGTTCGCGTTTGTGGGCGAACACATGGCGATGTTCGATCCGCCCCTATGTGTCATCATTGAGGAAACTTTGACCCTTTATGTCACAGCCGTCTGACACATTAGAGCCAATCAACATCAGACACTCCCTCACAGACCCTCCCAGCTACTCGGAATCCGCCATTTTAGACTCATAACGACCTTGCTTTCTTAATGAGAGGACGTGTTGTGTTTTTGCTCCTGACATTAATAGGAAAAACATAGCTAGGCTAGTGTATTTACAGTCCAGAAGGACTCCACTCATCTCTGCTGCAAGCACAGCACCCCAAAAAGCCCTTTTTAGGACTATATTTCGTACCGTTTTTTTTTTTTTTTTTTTTTTTCGTTTTTTTTTTATTAGCATTTGCCTGGCTTTCAGGCTGTGTGTTTAAGGCTCACAGCATATGCTGCTGTGATTACTGCCACCACTGATATCTCCCTAACAACATTAGTTTAAATTTAACTAACCAAAAAATTTTATTATTTTGCTAGTGTAATTTTTTTTCATTTTCTATCAGGCCTGTGTCACACAGCATATACTCTGGTTCATTGCTCTGTGCCAGCCACCAGTGTTAATATCCGTTTATAACATTATTTTAAATTTAAAAAAAAAAAATAAAAAAAATATTTTGCTAGTGTAATCTAATTACATTTACTATCAGGCCTGTGTCTGTCAGGCTCACTCAGCATTAATATACCTCATTTTTTTCAGTCTTTTGGTTAATTGGTCTGTGCCAGGCATCCACCCAGCACTCATATCTTCTTCACCTTAATTTAAATTTAAAAAAATAAAATTTTAAATTTGTTTGATAGTGTAATCTAATATAATTTTCTATCAGGCCTGTGTGTTTTGCTGACATACAGAGCCTACTGTGTTTACTTGCTGCCCTCCCTAGTCTATGAGCCACGACTCATATGTGTTTAACCTTTTTTTAATTTCCCCCCCCCAAAAAATAATTTAAATCATTTTTCTAGTGTAATCTAATAGTATTTTCTATCAGGCGTGTGTGTATCTGACTTACAGAGCCTACTGTTTTTAATAGCTGCCCTTCCAAGGCTAGACAGCCACGACTCATATTTATGTGCTTAACCTTTTTCTTTAAATTGCCAAAAAAAAAGTCTT
This sequence comes from Bombina bombina, assembly GCF_027579735.1. Taxonomy (NCBI): domain Eukaryota; kingdom Metazoa; phylum Chordata; class Amphibia; order Anura; family Bombinatoridae; genus Bombina; species Bombina bombina. The sequence continues at coordinate 20,908,875 of NC_069501.1, read as the reverse complement.
TAAGTCATTATGTGTAGTGTAATCTAATTTTATTTTCTATCAGGCCTGTGTCTAACTGTCTTTCTGACTTACAAAGCATACTGTTGTTAATTGCTGCCCTACGTAGCAGCCAGCCAGTGCGACCACTCATATATGCATTGCACTTCTTAACATTATTTTAATATTAAAATCTAAAATTTTAAAATATTTTGCTAGTGTAATCTAACTTAATTTTCTATCAGGCCTGTGTTTTTGTCACTTACACAGCATACTGTGTTAAATTGCTGCCCTACCTACCATCCACGACTCATATCTGCCAGCCTGTGTGCCAGGCCCAACTAGCCAATTAGTGGCACCAATCATAATTCTTGTAACAGTATATAAAAAAATAAAAATCATAATTTTTTGGACTGCAAATATTCAGTCTCCTAGTGTCCTTGAATTGCATTTACCTCCTGCCTGCCAGCCTTTTGTGCCAGGCTGTCTTGCCAACTATTTACACCAATCCTAATTGTTGTCACAGTATAGTTACTAATTAAAATTAAAAAAATATTTGATTGTTGATCTTAATCCTCAGTTTGCTCGTGCCCTACAATTGCACTTTTCTACTGCCTTCCAAGCCTGTGTGCCAGGCCTACTTGAAAAATATTTACACCAATCATATTTGTTGTCACAGTATTCTTATTAATTAAAAATTAAAATTTTGGGTAATATTTGTGGCGAATCCTCAGTTTGCTGGTGCCAGTGAATTGCACTTTCCTCCTGCCTTGCAGCCTGCTGTGTGCCAGGCCCACCTAGCCAATTATTGCCAGCAATCCTATTTCTTTAACAGTATTGCCAAAATGGTCAATCATCACTGTTTTGACTGTCAGTAATCAGTCTCCTAGTGTCCTTGAATTGCATCTACCTCTTGCCTGCCAGCCTTTTGTGCCAGGCCGTCTTGCCAACTATTTACACCAATCCTAATTGTTGTCACAGTATAGTTACTAAATAAAATTAAAAAAATCTTGATTGTTGATCTTAGTCCTCAGTTTGCTCGTGCCCTAGAATTGCACTTTTCTACTGCCTTCCAAGCCTGTGTGCCAGGCCTACTTGAAAAATATTTACACCAATCATATTTGTTGTCACAGTATTCTTAGTAATTAAAAATTTAAATTTTGGGTAATATTTGTGGCGAATCCTCAGTTTGCTGGTGCCAGTGAATTGCACTTTCCTCCTGCCTTGCAGCCTGCTGTGTGCCAGGCCCACCTAGCCAATTATTGCCAGCAATCCTATTTCTTTTAACAGTATTGCAAAAATTGTCAATCATCACTGTTTTGACTGTCAGTATTCAGTCTCCTAGTGTCCTTGAATTGCATTTACCTCCTGCCTGCCAGCCTTTTGTGCCAGGCCGTCTTGCCAACTAATTACACCAATCCTAATTGTTGTCACAGTATAGTTACTAATTAAAATTAAAACATTCTTGATTGTTGATCTTAATCCTCAGTTTGCTCGTGCCCTAGAATTGCACTTTTCTACTGCCTTCCAAGCCTGTGTGCCAGGCCTACTTGAAAAATATTTACACCAATCATATTTGTTGTCACAGTATTCTTAGTAATTAAAAATTAAAATTTTGGGTAATATTTGTGGCGAATCCTCAGTTTGCTGGTGCCAGTGAATTGCACTTTCCTCCTGCCTTGCAGCCTGCTGTGTGCCAGGCCCACATAGCCAATTATTGCCAGCAATCCTATTTCTTTTAACAGTATTGCAAAAATTGTCAATCATCACTGTTTTGACTTTCAGTATTCAGTCTCCTAGTGTCCTTGAATTGCATTTACCTCCTGCCTGCCAGCCTTTTGTGCCAGGCTGTCTTGCCAACAATTTACACCAATCCTAATTGTTGTCACAGTATAGTTACTAATTAAAATTAAAAAATATTTGATTGTTGATCTTAATCCTCAGTTTGCTCGTGCCCTACAATTGCACTTTTCTACTGCCTTCCAAGCCTGTGTGCCAGGCCTACTTGAAAAATATTTACACCAATCATATTTGTTGTCACAGTATTCTTAGTAATTAAAAATTAAAATTTTGGTTAATATTTGTTGGGAATCCTCAGTTTGCTGGTGCCAGTGAATTGCACTTTCCTCCTGCCTTGCAGCCTGCTGTGTGCCAGGCCCACCTAGCCAATTATTGCCAGCAATCATATTTCTTTTAACAGTATTGCAAAAATTGTCATTCATCACTGTTTTGACTGTCAGTATTCAGTCTCCTAGTGTCCTTGAATTGCATTTACCTCTTGCCTGCCAGCCTTTTGTGCCAGGCCGTCTTGCCAACTAATTACACCAATCCTAATTGTTGTCACAGTATAGTTACTAATTAAAATTTAAAATTGTTTGATTGTTGATCTTAGTCCTTAGTTTGCTTGTGCCATTGAATTGCACTTTTCTACTGCCTGCCAGCCTGTGTGTCAGGCCCAACTATCCAATTAGTGCCAGCAATCATATTTCTTTTAACAGTATTGCAAAATTTGTCAATCATCACTGTTTTGACTGTCAATCTGCAGTCTACTAGTGCCCTTGAATTGCATTTTCCTCCTTCCTGCCTGCCTGTGTGCCAGTCCCAACTAGCCAATTAGTGCCACCAATCATATTTATTGTCACAGGATTGGAATTTTTGTTAATCATAATTGTTTTGACTGTGATTCTTCAGTCTCCTAGTGCCATTGAATTGCAGTTTCCTTTCTCCCAGCGTGTGTGCCAGACAGGCCCATTTGCCAACTAGTGCCAAACAATCATATTTGTTGTCACAGTACTTGTAATATTTAAAAAAATTAACAATTTGTTATTTTTAAAACATCTGTCTTTTTTGTTGTTGTCAGTATCACAGCGTATACTGTGCCCACTTTCACAGTGCCACCACTCAATTGGTGTAATAGTATTGTTAGTGTCCATTTTAAAAAAAATGACAGGCAGAGGCAGGCCACCCCGCAGGTTCCGTGGTCGTGGTCGAGGTGCTGTGATTCCTTTAGACCCTACAAATATGCACATTGTTCAGACGCCGGGTGCCAGGGTGGATGCGAAAACTTCTGAGGAGGACCTAGTTGAATGGCTAACACAGGACACCCAATCTTTTTCAGCTTCCGCTGCTAGTCCTCCTAACCTTGACGCACCATCTACATCCAGCTGTGCTTTGGGCAGGTCTCAAGTGACCAGTGCCACTCCCCCGCCTGTCGCCAGCACCAACACTAGCACCACAGCCGCTTCACTTGATCTGTCACAGGAGTTATTGACACATCATTTGGAAGAAATGAGTGATGCGCAACCATCATTGACAGAGGATGTAGATAATAGTGATCAGTCTCAGTCAGGCAGCATTACCGACATGGAGGTACGGTGTGATGATGATCATGATGTTGTACCCGCTGCTGCTTCCTTTCTTGATGTTTCAGATACAAGTGAAGCGGTTGATGATGATGTGTCGTGGGTGCCTGCTAGAAGAGAAGAAGAAGAGGGGGAAAGTTCAGATGGGGAGACAGAGAGGAGGAGGAGGAGGAGACAATTTGGAAGCATGGGGAGGTCATCTCAAGGAGATAGTGGCACAGTCAGACAGCATGCATCGTCACCAGGGATCAGCCAGACAGCACGCCGATGCCCATCAACGCATGCTGTTGCCACCACCAGAATGCCGTCATCGCAGAGCTCAGCAGTGTGGCATTTTTTGTGTGTGTCTGCCTCTGACAACAGCGATGCCATTTGCAACCTGTGCCAAAAGAAACTGAGTCATGGGAAGTCCAACACCCACCTAGGTACAACTGCTTTGCGAAGGCACATGGTCTCCCATCACAAAGGCCGATGGGAAGAACACATGAGTAGAAGCAGCACACAAAGTGAAAGCCGCCCTCCTCCTCCTGCTCCAGCATCTTCAGCCACGTCAACCAGTGCTGTCCTCCTTGCCCCCTCTCAACCATCCTCCACTCAGTCTCTCTTACGTAGCAGTTCCTGGTCATCTGCCCACAGTCAGGTGTCTGTCAAGGACATGTTTGAGCGTAAGAAGCCAATTTCTCAAAGTCACCCCCTTGCCCGGCGTCTGACAGCTGGCTTGTCTGAACTCTTAGCCCGCCAGCTTTTACCATACAAGCTGGTGGAGTCTGATGCTTTCAAAAAATTTGTATCTATTGGGACACCGCAGTGGAAGGTACCTGGCAGAAATTTCTTTTCACAAAAGGCAATCCCAAACCTGTACTCTGTTGTTCGAAAGGAAGTTATGGCATGTCTGGCACACAGCGTTGGGGCAAGGGTCCATATGACCACGGATAGCTGGTCTGCAAAGCATGGTCAGGGCAGGTATATCACCTACACTGCGCATTGGGTAAACCTGCTGACTTCTGACAAGCATGGAATGCGTGGCTCTGCAGAAGAGTTGGTGACACCGCCGCGACTTGCAGGCAGGCCTGCTGCTACCTCCTCTACTCCTCCTACTCCATCCTCTTCCCTAACCTCTTCCTCGGCTGAGTCCTCTTCAACTTCTGCGTCTTGCTCCACATCTATGGCACCCCCCCAGCTCCCCAGGTACTATGCTACATCCCGGGTAAGGCAGTGTCACGCCGTCTTGGGGTTGACTTGCCTGAAAGCGGAGAGTCACACCGCACCAGCACTCCTGACCGCCCTGAACGCACAGGTGGATCAGTGGCCGACTCCGCACCAACTGGAGATTGGCAAGGTTGTTTCTGATAATGGAAGTAATTTGCTGGTGGCATTGAAATTGGGCAAGTTGACACTTGTGCCGTGCATGGCACATGTGTGTAATCTAATTGTACAACGATTTGTCCATAAGTACCCTGGCTTACAGGACGTCCTGAAGCAGGCCAGGAAGGTGTGTGGCCATTTCAGGCATTCCTACACGGCCATGGCGCACTTGTCCGATATCCAGCGGCGAAACAACCTGCCAGTGAGGCGCTTGATTTGCGACAGCCCGACACGGTGGAATTCAACACTTCTAATGTTCGACCGCCTGCTCCAACAAGAAAAAGCTGTTAATGAGTATTTGTATGACCGGGGTGCTAGGACAGCCTCTGGGGAGCTGGGGATATTTTTGCCAAATTACTGGACGCTCATGCGCAATGCCTGTAGGCTCATGCGTCCTTTTGAGGAGGTGACAAACCTTGTCAGTCGCACCGAAGGCACCATCAGCGACATCATACCATTTGTTTTCTTCCTGGAGCGTGCCCTGCGAAGAGTGCTGGATCAGGCAGTAGATGAGCGTGAAGAGGAAGAGTTGTGGTGTCCATCACCCCCACAAACAGCCTTATCAGCATCTCTTGCTGGACCTGCGGCAACGCAGGAAGAGGATTGTGAGGAAGAGGAGTCAGAGGAGGAATGTGGCTTTGAGGAGGAGGAGGAGGAAGACCGAGCACAACAGGCATCCCAGGGTGCTCGTTGTTGTCACCTCTCTGGTACCCGTGGTGTTGTACGTGGCTGGGGGGAACAAGATACAATCAGTGAGATCAGTGAGGAGGAGGAACGGGACATGATTAGCTCGGCATCCAACCTTGTTCAAATGGGTTCTTTCATGCTGTCGTGCCTGTTGAGGGACCCTCGTATACAAAAGCTGAAGGAGAACGACCTGTACTGGGTGTCCAAGCTCCTCGATCCCCGGTATAAGCATAAAGTGCCCGAAATGTTACCAAATTCCCGCAAGTCGGAAAGGATGGAGCATTTTAAGAATAAATTAAAAACTATGCTTTACACAGCGTATAAGGGTGATGTCACAGCACCACGGGAATGTAACAGGGGAAGAGATGAAATTAATCCTCCTCCTCCTCCCACGACCACGGCGGCAAGGACAGGATGCTTTCCTGACGTCTTGTTGATGGAGGACATGTGTACCTTTTTAACTCCCATGCACCATCAGAGCCTTTCGGGATCCAGCCTTAGAGAAAGACTCAACCGACAGGTAGCAGACTACCTAGCTTTAACTGCGGATCTCGACACTCTCAGGAGCGATGGACCCCTTGACTACTGGGTGTGCAGGCTGGACTTGTGGCCTGAGCTATCCCAATTTGCAATGGAACTTCTGGCCTGCCCCGCTTCAAGTGTCCTGTCCGAAAGGACTTTCAGTGCAGCAGGAGGTTTTGTCACTGTGAAGAGAAGTCGCCTAGGTCAAAAAAGCCTTGACTATCTCACTTTTATAAAAATGAATGAGGGATGGATCCCAAAGGGACTGACATTGGGCGATACATTTGAATAAAAAAGGCCTGATGACGAGATGAGCTGGCTTGGGCTACAACTGGTACACAGACTGGCCTTTTTTTTTTTTTTATAAAGCCGGAGGACTTGCTTCACTTATCTGCCAACAACTAGTGTTCAAGCCACAAGCTTTTAGGGGACTTTATAAATGTTTTACAAACATCAATTTTTCTGGCCGCTGCTACAGCAGTTGCTACAACAATACCCCAATTTTTCAGTCATTTGTACATTCTGAATTTTTCTGGCCTCTGCTGCAGCTCTGTGGGTACAAAACTCAAATAAAAAAAATAAGGCACATAACACTAGTGATTAAACTGTTACGAATTGTACAACTTAGCACACCACTCATATCTGGTGGACCATTAAATTGAACGCAAAATGCCACAAATTTGAAAGAGTAGGACCGACCAAGCATCTTTATCCGTCTCTTGGTTGCTCTAAATTATCTCCGTGTTCCATCTATGCCATACCTGTACTCTATTGTGCAAAAGGGTGGCATATGTGGTGTTTCATGCTGTTGTGCCTGTTGCGGGTCGTGGCCCATGGTATAAAAAGGCTGAAGGAGAACGACCTGTAATGGGTGCCCCATCACATTTTTAGAAAAATGTTCCTGGTTCCTCTCAATTATCTCTGGGTTTCTAAAATGGATGCCATATCTGTACTCGCTTGTGCAAAAGGATGGCATATGTGGTGGTGTTTCCTGCAGTTGTTTCTGTTGAGGGTGCTGGACCCTCTTATAAAAAAGCTGAAGGAGAACGACCTGGAGTCGGAGTCCAAGCATGGTTTTTGGGGCTATTTCACTTTTCCAAACAATTATCTGTGGGTTTCTAAAATCAATGCCGTACCAGTACTCTATTGTTCAAAAGGATGCCATATGTTCTCTTTCCTGCTGGTATTTTGTTTGAGGGTCCTGGACCCTCTTATAAAAAGGCCTAAGGAGAAAGAGGTGTACTGGGTGTCCACTCATTTTTTTTTTCTATTTCACATTTGACCAAAATTATCTCTGGGTTTGTAAAATTAATGCTGTACCTGTACTCTATTGTTCAAAAGGATGCCATACGTCCTCTTTCCTGCTGGTGTTTTTTTTTAGGGTCCTGGACCCTCTTATAAAAAGGCCTAAGGAGAAAGAAGTGTACTGGGTGTCCATCGAATCATTTTTTTTTATTCAAATTTCCATTTGCAACAAATTATCTCTGGGTTTCTAAAATCAATGCCTTTCCTGTACTCTATTGTTCAAAAGGATGCCATACGTCCTCTTTCCTGCTGGTGTTTTTTTTTAGGGTCCTGGACCCTCTTATAAAAAGGCCTAAGGAGAAAGAGGTGTACTGCGTGTCCACTCATTTTTTTTTTCTATTTAACAATTGACCAAAATGATCTCTGGGTTTGTAAAATCAATGTTGTACCTGTACTCTATTGTTCAAAAGGATGCCATACGTCCTCTTTCCTGCTGGTATTTTTTTTGAGGGTCCAGGACCCTCTTATAAAAAGGCCTAAGAAGAAAGAAGTGCACTGGGTGTCCATCGAATCATTTTTTTTATTCAAATTTCCATTTGCAAAAAATTATCACTGGGTTTGTAAAATCAATGCCTTTCCTGTACTCTATTGTTCAAAAGGATGCCATACGTCCTCTTTCCTGCTGGTGTTTTTTTTGAGGGTCCTGGACCCTCTTATAAAAAGGCCTAAGGAGAAAGAGGTGTACTGGGTGTCCACTCATTTTTTTTTCTATTTAACAATTGACCAAAATGATCTCTGGGTTTGTAAAATCAATGCTGTACCTGTACTCTATTGTTCAAAAGGATGCCATACATCCTCTTTCCTGCTGGTGTTTTTTTTGAGGGTCCAGGACCCTCTTATAAAAAGGCCTAAGGAGAAAGAAGTGCACTGGGTGTCCATCAAATCATTTTTTTGATTCAAATTTCCATTTGCAAAAAATTATCTCTGGGTTTCTAAAATCAATGCCTTTCCTGTACTCTATTGTTCAAAAGGATGCCATATGTCCTCTTTCCTGCTGGTGTTTTGTTTGAGGGTCCTGGACCCTCTTATAAAAAGGCCTAAGGAGAAAGAATTGTACTGGGTGTCCATCGAATCATTTTTTTTATTCAAATTCCCGGTTGCAACAAATTATCTCCGGGTTTCTAAAATCAATGCCTTTCCTATAATCTTTTTTTCAAAAGGATGCCATATGTCCTCTTTCCTTCTGCTGGTTTTGTTGAGTGTCCTGGAGCCTCTGCTAAAAAGGCCTAAGGATAAATAAGTGTACTGGGTGTCTATTCAATGTTTTTTTAGATTTCCCGGTTGTAACAAATTATATCTGTGTTTCTAAAATCAATGCCTTTCCTGTAATCTATTTTTCAAAAGGATGCCATATGTCCTCTTTCATGCTGTTGTTTCTGTTGAGGCTCCGGGACCCTTTTATAAAAAGGCCTAAGGATAAAGAAGTGTACTGGGTGTCCAATCAATGTTTTTTTCTATTTCCCGGGTCATATAAATGATCTCTGTGTTTCTAAAATCAATGCCTTTCCTGTAATCTAATTTACAAAAGTATGCCATATGTCCTCTTTCCTGCTGCTGGTTTTGTTGAGGGTCCTGGAGCCTCTGCTAAAAAGGCCTAAGTATAAAGAAGTGTACTGGGTGTCTAATCTATGTTTTTTTAGATTTCACGGTTGGAACAAATTATCCCCGGGTTTCTAAAATCAATGCCTTTCCTGTAATCTATTATTCACAAGGATGCCATATGTACTCTTTCATGCTGTTGTTTCTGTTGAGGCTCCGGGAGCCTCTTATTAAAAAGGCCTAAGGATAAATAAGTGTACTGGGTGTCTAATCAATGTTTTTTTTCTATTTCCCGGGTCATATAAATGATCTCTGTGTTTCTAAAATCAATGCCTTTCCTGTAATCTAATTTACAAAAGTATGCCATATGTCCTCTTTCCTGCTGCTGGTTTTGGTGAGGGTCCTGGAGCCTCTGCTAAAAAGGCCTAAGGATAAAGAAGTGTACTGGGTGTCTAATCTATGTTTTTTTAGATTTCACGGTTGCAAAAAATTATCCCCGGGTTTCTAAAATCAATGCCTTTCCTGTAATCTATTATTCACAAGGATGCCATATGTACTCTTTCATGCTGTTGTTTCTGTTGAGGCTCTGGGAGCCTCTTATTAAAAAGGCCTAAGGATAAATAAGTGTACTGGGTGTCTAATCAATGTTTTTTTCTATTTCCCGGTTGCAACTAATGATCTCTGTGTTTCTGAAATCAATGCCTTTCCTATAATCTTTTTTACAAAAGGATGCATTATGTCCTATTTCCTGCTGCTGGTTTTGTTGAGGGTCCTGGAGCCTCTGCTGAGCATAATAAAAAAAATAAAAAATAATTTAACTTGACTTAATAACTGAAGCATGACTTCAGGAGTCAGGTGTGGTCGTAGGTAGTGGTTGTTAGCCGATTCTTTTTAATGCAAATTGCAATTGCCACAGCATGCATAAAATGTGCGTCACTAGTCACTCTCCAAATCTTACCTTTTTTTTTCATTCTGGATTATTTTGGTGACCAACGCCATATTGGAAAGGCAAAATACAGGTCTCCGTACCCGTTGATATAAGGGGTGACTAGTGCTTTTCCTTCTCTTTGTCAATAGTTGTGATTAACGAGTTGTCCAGTTACTATAGAACTGGTTTGATAACCCAGGGTCCTGGGGGGGTATATTGGCGTCAGCTTTGACAATGACAGCACTATCAGGCTAGAGAGGCCTCTCAGTGTCGCGGCTAGCTGTAACGCAGTCAGCTGAGGAACATAGGTAAGCCGATATGAGTAAGGTATCTCCAGGCTCCTCTTGGATAGCCCCAGAAAGTGTGACTATGAATCCCAAAAAGAAAATTAAATTAAGGTTGAAAACTAACTCCAAAGTAACTTGTAAGACCTGGAGCTCCTCAAACACACGTCCTACCGCAACAGCTATAGGCTCCGCCACCCACAAATCTTAACTTTTTAATGCCAATTGATATTGCCACAGCTGGAACAACAGTAAATAACATGTGCATCACCACAGTCTCCGAAGCTGTTGTCGGATGTATACAAAAACACTGATAAAGTATTCCTTTCGGGGCGCAAAGAGATGGCTACCGGAACACTCCAGGAACTTCACAAGAGTCGCTGTCTTGTGTTTCTGGTGATGTTTGAGACATCTGAGTAGTGTACAGGGAGGCCCAAAATCCTCTCCATCTCTGTGCACCACAGGACAGGACGTCCTTGTCATCCATAAGCACATGAAATTGCTGGCATTTTCGTTGCTTCAAGAAGTTCAGCTTTTGTGGTGATAGTACAGAATTAAATAAACTTTGGTTTCCTACCATACTCAAGACAATCTTGTAGTTCAAGCTTCGGACTTGCTGTGGGAAACAGTGGCCTGTCCATACCAGGAAGATGATTTAGACAGAAGTAACGAGCTCTGCTTGCAGGTGACACATGTTTATCGTCAATCATCAAAGGGGTTGCGTGCAGAATATGGCTGATGGCCCCTTATTCACATGTTTGTCCAGAGCCACAACATTTGCAAACAGCCAGAAGAAAGGTCGGTTCTCACCAGCCTTAAGTTGAGCTTCATTTACCAAATGCTGATATTCAAAAAAAAGACAAACAGTGCCTTAAATAACACATTTGCGATATGGATTCACCAGAGCAAGGTCATTGCAAGTACTAAGTTCCCACGATAACAAAATTAAAATGCCAAACTACGCAATCTTCACCTTCACATTATTATTGTCACACTCCATTGTACTCCTATGCCCAGGTCCCTGCTCTTGTTTTTGTTGAGGGTCCTGGAGCCTCTGCTAAAAAGGCCTATGGATAAAGAAGTGTACTGGGTGTCTGTTCAATTTTTTTAGATTTCCCGGTTGCAACTAATTATCTCTGTGTTTCTAAAATCAATGCCTTTCCTGTAATCTATTATTCCAAAGGATGACATATGTCCTCTTTCATGCTGTTGTTTTGGTTGAGGCTCCGGGACCCTCTTATTAAAAAGGCCTGAGGATAAATAAGTGTACTGGGTGTCTAATCAATGTTTTTTTCTATTTCCCGGTTGCAAATAATGATCTGTGGGTTTCTAAAATCAATGCCTTTCTTGTAATCTATTATTCAAAAGGATGACATATGTCCTCTTTCATGCTGTTGTTTCGGTTGAGGCTCCAGGACCCTCTTATTAAAAAGGCCTGAGGAAAATTAAGTGTACTGGGTGTCTAATCAATGTTTTTTTCGATTTCCCGGTTGCAAATAATGATCTGTGGGTTTCTAAAATCAATGCCTTTCTTGTAATCTATTATTCAAAAGGATGACATACGTCCTCTTTCATGCTGTTGTTTCGGTTGAGGCTCCGGGACCCTCTTATTAAAAAGGCCTGAGGACAAATAAGTGTACTGGGTGTCTAATCAATGTTTTTTTCCATTTCCCGGTTGCAAATAAAGATCTGTGGGTTTCTAAAATCAATGCCTTTCCTGTAATCTATTATTCAAAAGGATGACATATCTCCTCTTTCATGCTGTTGTTTCGGTTGAGGCTCCGGGACCCTCTTATTAAAAAGGCCTGAGGAAAAATAAGTGTACTGAGTGTCTAATCAATGTTTTTTTCTATTTCCTGGGTCATATAAATGATCTCTGGGATTCTAAAATCAATGCCTTTCCTGTAATCTATTATTCAAAAGGATGACATATGTCCTCTTTCATGCTGTTGTTTCGGTAGAGGCTCCGGGACCCTCTTATTAAAAAGGCCTGAGGATAAATAAGTGTACTGGGTGTCTAATCAATGTTTTTTTCTATTTCCCGGGTCATATAAATGATCTCTGGGATTATAAAATAAATGCCTTAACTGTAATCAATTGTTCACAAGGATGCCATATGTCCTCTTTCATGCTGTTGTTTCAGTTGAGGCTCCGGGAGCCTCTTATAAAAAGGCCTAAGGATAAAGAAGTGTTCTGGGTGTCCAATCAATGTTTTTTTTTATTTCACAGTTACAAAAAAAATTATCTATGGCTTTGTAAAATCTATGCCTTACCTGTCATCTATTGTTCAAAAGGATGCCATATGTCCTCTTTCCTGCTGTTGTTTTTGTTGGGGGTCCGGAACACTATTCTAAAAAGGCCGAAGGAGAACGACCTGTACTGTACTTGGTGTCCAATCATGTTTTTGTTTTCAATTTCACGGTTCATAATAAATATCGCCGTGTAACTAAAATCAATGCCATACCTGTACTCTGTTGTTCAAAAGGATGGCATATGTGGTGTTTCATTCTGTTGTGGTTGTTGAGGGTCGTGGCCGTGGGACAGCGTATAAAACGGCTGAAGGAGAACAACCTGTACAGCCTTGCTCCTCTTTTTAGGCAGGCCAGCTCTTTGCATACATGCCCACAGACTCTGTAACGCATGCCTCTTTTAGGGAGAGGTGCAGCCATAATGCAGGGTCAGAACCTCTGCCTGCAACTGTTATACTCGATTTTGCGAAAGGAAGTAACCTTACCATGGTTCCCTGCACGCACGTATTGTTGTTATATTTTTGGTGAGGGTAATCATGATGGCCATGTAGACCACCACCACTGAGAGTCCTGAAAGTAACAGGGATGAGATGAAAGAGCTAAGAATAGTAGAACTTGAAACAACAGAGTTAGCCATGGGTGTTAGTGCAAAACCGCTTGGCTTTTTTTTGGCTTTGGGTGCGGCTATTCATGCAGGCCATATAGAGCTGCCACCATTCGGTGTCGTATCAGCTATTAAACTAATAAGAACAGTACTACCAAAATACAGCCAATGAAGGGCCTTAGGAAGACTGAGCCAAGGTTGGATTGTAGTATTTGGTTAGGCTAATCATGATGGCCATGTAGACCACCACCGAGAGTCCTGGAAGTAACAGGGATGATGAGATGAAAGTGCTAAGAATAGTACTACTTGAAACAACAGAGTTAGCCATGGGTGTTAATCCAAGACCGCTTGGATTTATTTTTGTATTGGGTGCGGCTAATCTTGCAGGCCATATAGAGCTGCCACCATTCGGTGTTGTATCAGCTATAAAAATAATAAGAACTGTACTATCAAAATACAGCCAATGAAGGGCCTATGAAGACTGAGCAAAGGTTGGATTGTAGTATTTTGTTCGGCTAATCATGATGGCCATGTAGACCACCCATAACAGGGATGAAAGTGCTAAGAATAGTACTAATTGAAACAACCGAGTTAGCCATGGGTGTTAGTCTAAGACCACTCGGCTTTTTTTTGGGTTTGGGTGCAGCTAATCATGAAGGCCAGATAGACCTGCCACCATTTGGTGTTGTAACAGGTATTAAACTGCAAAGAACAGTACTACTTAACACAACCTACTTACCATGGGTCCCAGAGCATATGTTTGGTTATTATATTTTGTAAGGGTAATCATGCAGGCCATATAGACCTCCACCGATAGGGTGAGTATGAGTAACAGCTATTAAAATGCGAAGGACATTACTAATTAACACAACATAGTTACCATGGGTCGCAGACCAAGAGCAGATGTCTTATTATTATATTTTGTATGGGTAATCATCCAGGCCGTATAGACCTCACCAAATAGGGGGAGTTACAGAGATTAAAGTGCTAAGAATGGTAGTACTTAAAACACAACCTAGTTAAAATAGGTACCAGACCGCATGTCTTATTATTATATTTTTTCAGGGTAATCAGGCAGGCCATACAGGGAGTGCAGAATTATTAGGCAAGTTGTATTTTTGAGGATTAATTTTATTATTGAACAACAACCATGTTCTCAATGAACCCAAAAAACTCATTAATATCAAAGCTGAATATTTTTGGAAGTAGTTTTTAGTTTGTTTTTAGTTTTAGCTATTTTAGGGGGATATCTGTGTGTGCAGGTGACTATTACTGTGCATAATTATTAGGCAACTTAACAAAAAACAAATATATACCCATTTCAATTATTTATTTTTACCAGTGAAACCAATATAACATCTCAACATTCACAAATATACATTTCTGACATTCAAAAACAAAACAAAAACAAATCAGTGACCAATATAGCCACCTTTCTTTGCAAGGACACTCAAAAGCCTGCCATCCATGGATTCTGTCAGTGTTTTGATCTGTTCACCATCAACATTGCGTGCAGCAGCAACCACAGCCTCCCAGACACTGTTCAGAGAGGTGTACTGTTTTCCCTCCTTGTAAATCTCACATTTGATGATGGACCACAGGTTCTCAATGGGGTTCAGATCAGGTGAACAAGGAGGCCATGTCATTAGATTTTCTTCTTTTATACCCTTTCTTGCCAGCCACGCTGTAGAGTACTTGGACGCGTGTGATGGAGCATTGTCCTGCATGAAAATCATGTTTTTCTTGAAGGATGCAGACTTCTTCCTGTACCACTGCTTGAAGAAGGTGTCTTCCAGAAACTGGCAGTAGGACTGGGAGTTGAGCTTGACTCCATCCTCAACCCGAAAAGGCCCCACAAGCTCATCTTTGATGATACCAGCCCAAACCAGTACTCCACCTCCACCTTGCTGGCGTCTGAGTCGGACTGGAGCTCTCTGCCCTTTACCAATCCAGCCACGGGCCCATCCATCTGGCCCATCAAGACTCACTCTCATTTCATCAGTCCATAAAACCTTAGAAAAATCAGTCTTGAGATATTTCTTGGCCCAGTCTTGACGTTTCAGCTTGTGTGTCATGTTCAGTGGTGGTCGTCTTTCAGCCTTTCTTACCTTGGCCATGTCTCTGAGTATTGCACACCTTGTGCTTTTGGGCACTCCAGTGATGTTGCAGCTCTGAAATATGGCCAAACTGGTGGCAAGTGGCATCTTGGCAGCTGCACGCTTGACTTTTCTCAGTTCATGGGCAGTTATTTTGCGCCTTGGTTTTTCCACACGCTTCTTGCGACCCTGTTGACTATTTTGAATGAAACGCTTGATTGTTCGATGATCACGCTTCAGAAGCTTTGCAATTTTAAGAGTGCTGCATCCCTCTGCAAGATATCTCACTATTTTTGACTTTTCTGAGCCTGTCAAGTCCTTCTTTTGACCCATTTTGCCAAAGGAAATGAAGTTGCCTAATAATTATGCACACCTGATATAGGGTGTTGATGTCATTAGACCACACCCCTTCTCATTACAGAGATGCACATCACCTAATATGCTTAATTGGTAGTTGGCTTTCGAGCCTATACAGCTTGGAGTAAGACAACATGCATAAAGAGGATGATGTGGTCAAAATACTCATTTGCCTAATAATTCTGCACTCCCTGTATAGAACACCCCCGATAGGGGGGGGGGAACAGGGATTAAAGTGCTAAGAAAAGTACTAATTAACACAAGCTAGTTGGGTCCAAGAACGCATGTTTAATTATTAGACTTTATTAGGGTAATTATATATCTAACAAATCTATCTATTTCTCTTCTATCGATTCTATCTAACTATCAATCTATGTATATCTATCTATCCTATCTATCAATCTATCTTCTGTCCGGGATGTTTTGAGACAGCCACTTTGGGAATGTTAGTTGATTTAGGCCCATTATGGCATAAAAGCAGACTCTGCATAAACTATGTAATTTTCCATGGGAGTTTTGCCAGGGATCCCCCTCCAGCATGCGACAGTCCAGGTGTTAGTACCCTTGAAACAACTTTTCCATCACTATTGTGGCCAGAAAGAGTCCTTGTAGGTTTTAAAGTTCGCCTGCCTATTGAATTCAATGGTGGTTTGCGCGGTTCGCGGGTTCGCAAACAATACCGGAAGTTCGAGTCCGCCGTTCGCGAACCGAAAATTTTAGGTTCGCGACATCACTAAAATTTACCAAATATATTGAAATAAGTATTCGTGTCTTTATAGCTTATCATTTAGGCATTGTCTTATTAAAAATATATGTACATGGGCTTTCATGGAGGGAGGTAATTTATATATACATCAATCTCCATATATTTAATTTATCTGTATACATACATGGATATACATACATCTACATACATATATATATATATATATATATATACAGTATATATATATATATATATATATATATATATATAGATAGATAGATAGATAGATAGATATATATATACAAAATACCAAGAGGATCCCACACTCACTACTCCAGCACAGCCTCCGGGGTGCACTTAAAACAGTAATATGCCAAATATAAAAAGAAAGACACTCTCCGTGTAACATCAATTAAATTTTTACTTAGATGAACGTTTTCGGGGTTGCCCCCGTCCTCAGACCTTACAAGCCAAACAAATAGTGAACAATTTATGTGATTACCTGGTTGCGATCCTGCCAGAGCGTGTAGCGTCCCTGTTGCGCTACACATACATACACATGCATACATACCTCCATGTCTATTTACATGCATGCAAATATATTTCATTTAATATTTTTGTTTAACTAAAATGTACCAGTTTAAGATTAAATCCTTATGATTTAGATACTTATTTATACATACGGCATATACATAAATAGTATATATACATGTGTAAGTGTATGTTACAGATGAGGCATAATGAATTGTACAGTATTTCACAATAGTTTCTCATTATATGTATATTTTAATCTGTCCTGACTCCTCAATGCATTGTAATACCTTCGAGTGTAATTTGGTCAGGTAATCAGTATATATATTTATATACAATATATAAATGTACAAGTCACATACATAGATATGTATATGTGTATATATATATATATATATAGATAGATAGATAGATAGATAGATAGATAGATAGATACATAGGCATATATATATTCATATCATACTGGTTATTTTATATACTTAATTCCATATTTAACTTATCTGTACATATAGTTATCAGATTTTTGAAGTAGTTACTTGTACATTTTTAAAAACATATGATCCTTATACACACATCATGTTGTACTGGTCATTTTACATGTCCTTTCCAAACAAATGTTGTATTTTGTGTTAGGGAGTGTCTGAGTAAGCCAGCAGGTATCTCATTAACATATGAGCGTGGCCCATAGGTTTGTAAGTTTATTCTAGACAATGGGAGACCACCTTTTGAGTTGGAACAACAGTTCTCTCTGTTCTGTTGATAAAGCCCCCCAGTTAATTTCCTGTTCAGGTAACTCCTGGACACATGTTTTTGTTATCATCTAATTCATGGAGGTGTGTTAAATGTTAGCCAAATGTTCTTGCTTAATTAGAATGCCAGATCTAAGATGATTTTAAGTACACTTCCTGTATCAAATTAGTTATTTTTTTTATAATTTGATAAAATAATTCTTCTAATATAGACAACTCCCCACAGATGATGTAACATATTCCCCCTTTTCAAATTCTCTGGATGTCAGAGACATGCAGAGGAATTGACCTAGATTCAACGTAATTTGTGTGGGAAGGCTATTGTCAAGTAGATGATTTTAGTTTCTTGCTTTTAGATCCTTTAAAGCAAACATTGCAGGCTTGGTATACTCGTCGTCTGGTATCTTCATTTAGCAACCCCTCTCCATTTCCTGACTGCCCTGCAGCATCAGGGGAGAGGAGTCTCTGGCTGAGAATACTAGAATACTAGACAGGTTTGGAAATTTCATAGTGGAGCCGGCAGTAGT
The DNA here is from genome assembly GCF_027579735.1 of Bombina bombina. Classification (NCBI taxonomy): domain Eukaryota; kingdom Metazoa; phylum Chordata; class Amphibia; order Anura; family Bombinatoridae; genus Bombina; species Bombina bombina. Next base: position 20,891,088 of record NC_069501.1, on the reverse strand, counting down.
GATAATGGATCACGTGTGATCAACCCGTTATTGGATCCAGATAGAGCAAAAAAAAAACTCTTGTATTGAGTCTTTATCTCAACGGATCCTATCAGGTATAGGTTAATTAGCTGCCTATCGAGCTGAGGATTTCAGTTCACCTCCAGGCTTGATGGTGGCACTCCATTGTGCATTCGGTGCAGGAAGTGTAATCCTATAGTAACCCCCTTGAGTTTAGCAAATTTTCATGCAACTCCAAAGAACTCTGTTAATCATTGTGTCCTATGGAAGCATGTTGACTCTCTTTTGGGGTTTATCAGAATGCCTTAAAATATTGTGGCATTTGTCCATCTTCAGTACTGTGGACTCTTTGGGGATTATATCCCCTTGCTCCTGGGGTTCGGTCACTGGCAGGCCCTCTGCTGTCATCTGGTGTTCTCTTGCTGTCATCTGGTGGGATCCTGCTGTCATCTGGTGGGTTCCTGCTGTCATCTGGTGTTCTTCTGGTCATCTCTGGTGGGCTCCTGCTGTCATCTGATGGGGTCCTGCTGTAATCTGGCTGTCTTCCCGTAGATCTCTGGATTGAAGTGTAGTCCTCTTCTGTGCTCACAAGGTAGTCGTTCAATCTGGGCTCACAACATCTGTTCCTCCTCTGATGGCATCATTCTCATCATCATCAGGTCTGGATCAGATCGTGTTTTTACTAGGAAGAGACAACTGAGAAGAGTATCTGGAATTCATCCTTTAAACATATCATCAAGAATTTAAATTCTTTAGCCACTGAGCTAGATACTTTATTTCTACTGGATCTTCTATACTTCACTACTGTGGTACAGGCAGATCATTTAGTCCCTCTTCTATGACTTGTAATTGGGACCTTGGATGGCATGCTCGCAACTGATTAATATGGACCCATTTATCTATAAAACTATCATTTTTGGGGATCCTTAATTTATAGGCCACTGGAGATATTTTGTCCGTAATGACAAAAGGACCCTTCCATGATGGAAGAAACTTCTCCTTAACCTGATCTCTTCGAAAGTTATAAAGATAAACTTTATCATTAATTTCATATTCCTTTTTGGAAGTTTTAAGATCATAATAAGGTTTAGCGGCAGTTGCCGCCTTCTCTATGATTCTTTGAGCAAATGCAAAAGCAAATTGCAGATGCTTCCTCAGGTTCTCTACATACTGATGTGTAGTGGCAGCATTTATTAAATTCTGGTCTGAGGTGCGATACAGTAAATGCTGAGGTAGAACCATTCTTCTACCAGTCATCAGTTCAAAAGTTGACATCTTAGTAGCACTACTTGGGGTTGCTCTCAATGTCATTAGGACTAGAGGCAATTTTAAATCCCAGTCCTTACCTGTTTCACTCACAAACTTTTTCAGGATTTTCACAATGGACTGGTTGTAATGCTCTACACCACCACTTGAGGCAAATCTATATGCAATATGGAGCTTTCTTTTGACCCCTAGCATTTTCCACATTTTGGTCATCACTTCGCTAGTGAAAAGGGTTCCCCAATCAGATTCGATTCGCTGTGGTAAAACAAATCTGGAAAACACGTGGTTGATGAGCAATGCTGCGCATGTTTCAGCACTATTGTTAGGTGCACTGATGCACTCTACCCATTTAGTAAACAGGCATGTCGCTGTTAACATGTATCTGTTACCTCTAGATGACCTAGTTACTGGACCAATAAAATCAATTTGGATATCTGACCATGGCATTACCATCCCCTTTTTCTGCAATGGCGCTCTATGCGTTGGTGCAGTGGGTTGGAACTGTGGAAAGATTAAACAACCTTGACAGTAGGTTTGAACATCTTTCAACATATGCGGGCAAAAGGCATAATCACGCAATATTTCATACCTGAGTTTGGCACCACGATGGCCAGATGTGGGAGTATCATGGGCATGTTGAAGCATGAGACCTCTGAACTTTTGGGTACCACCCATTGCTGGATGCCAGTTTTGGAGGTTATAATTAACAAACCATCCATTAACTTGAATTGTGATCTGGACTTCATTAAGATTCTAAGATCTTCCTTACCAATACTGTCCTCTTTTGAGATGGGGTTGTCCTCAGGATTTTCTATGTGTTTATAGAAAATACCTATGATGGGGTCTTCTATTTGATTGGTGATTAGATCATCACTAGGATAATCCTGACTCCATTGTACCAGGTTAGGCTCATTTTGTTGTTTAGCCTGGTATCTGAATTGCATCCATTAAGTGGTTAATATTAAGGCGCTCTCCAGTTATGGCTTCTTGTTTGGCTAATGAGTCTGCAAGATCATTGCCTTCCTTATCAGGACCTTGAATTCTGGAATGACCCATTGGCCCCTATTTAAGAAAGGTCTTGCGGACTTGATCCAACACTGCAGATCAGGTCCGCAAGACCTCGCTGAATGTGGAGAACAATACGCTCTCCGTATTCAGCATTGCACCAGCAGCTCACAAGAGCTGCTGGTGCAATGCCAACCCCTCCAGACTCGCGGCCAATCGGCCGCCAGCAGGGGGGGTGTCAATCAACCTGATCAGGTTGATTTCTGGCGATTCCTGTCTGCCTGCTCAGAGCAGGCGGACAGGGTTATGGAGCAGCGGTCTTTAGACCGTAGCTCCATAACTTGTGTTTCTGGCGAGTCTGAAGACTCGCCAGAAACACGGACCCACAAGCTCCCTACGGAGCTTGTTAAATGGGCCCCTTAGTCTTTTTCCAGTGTATGGTTAATCCATTTGAAACTACTAGATTAACAATCTCGCAGAACAACTTGCCATGTTTGACTGGTTTGTTGTTAGATTTCTGCATGCCATTTTTTTCCCAAGTCTTCAAGTATTCAACAAAATTGTCACGCACATAATTTGAGTCAGTAATGATCACAAAGTCATGAATACCTTGTTCAATAGCAATTTCAATGGTTTTTAGAACAGTAGTGAGTTCTGCAACTTGACTGGATCTTGGTCCAATGTTGAAACCTACGGAAATATTTGGGAAAACATTTGCCCAAGTTATTCCAATGCCGGTGACTAATCTGCGCTCATTCTCGATAGTGGCATGGTAAGAACAACCATCAACATATGCCCATGGTAATGTTTGACACTGGTCCTCATTATATGTTTTATATGGGGAAAGCAATTGTTCCTCCAGGAAATCATCTTCTAATAACTCTTCCCCATGATCCTTAGCAGTACAGTCATGGACCTCAGCAAGCCCCTGTGTGACTGAATTCCTTTTGTATTTTATAGCGAATTTCTAAAGGCCATCCTTGTAAGGAAAGAGTCAAAGCTGTTATGCGGCTATTGGACAGGTTCCCATCTCTTATTCTCTCACTTTGCAGATAGAGCAAAGGCTGGTGGGCTGTTTCTACAATAATTTTCTAGCCCTGTATATAGCTGCAGAAATTTTGTATAGCCCATACTGTTGATAAGAGGGCTTTTTTGCAATCACTAAATTTTATTTCTACTCGGGATAAAGTTTTGCTCGCATAAGCAATGACTTTGCCTAAGTTATCATGCTTTTGGTATAAAACAGCACTCATGCTTATATCGGTATAACCTGTCTCTAAGTAGAAAGGTTTTCCACCTTCAGGGTATGCTAAACAAGGTGCTTGAGTGAGTTTTCTTTTCAGCTCTCTTATGGCTGTCTCTTGAGCCTCACTCCAGTGCCATTTCACATCCTTCTTTAGAAGATGTAGCAGTGTTTTAGCTAATTCTGCATAATTATCAATAAATTTGCGAGAATAATTTGTCATACCCAGGAATGATCTTAATTCCTTTAAGTTAGTTGGGTTCTTAGAATTTATTATAGCTTCCACCTTTTTCTTCTGAGAGTTTAACCCTTCAGAAGTAACTTCATGTCCTAGGAAGTTCACACGGTTACGGCACCATTGGGCTTTTTGTAGGGATAATTTGACACCTGCCCTTTTAAGTTGGCTAAGGACATGTTTAAGTTCTGCAATGTGTTTTTCAAAGTCTGTGCTTTTGATCAAAACATCATCAACATAAGATAAGGTCCCCCTTTCCAGTGCATCAGGCATAGCCTTATGCATGAATACAGCAAATTCATGTCCTGAATTTATGTATCCAAACGGGAGTCTCTGGAATGCATATGGGACCTTTTAGAATGAGAATGCAAGCTTATACTGGTCCTCCTCATGTACCTTTATGGTCCAATATCCCTGTGCACAATCAGTGGCAGTGAATATTTTAGATCTCTGCATCTGTTCTAGGCACTGGTCAATATATGGCGCAGGCCAGCCAGACATGTATACTTGCTTGTTTAGCTGTCTTAAATAAGCACACAACCGCCATTGTCCAATGGGCTTAAGAACACCTAGAATAGGATTGTTATAAGAGCTGTGCACCTGTCTGATTATACCTCTTTCTTCTACGTTCCTTATGATTTCTGCAAGAGTCATATGAGGCTAAAGGAAGTCTATTGTTTAACAAAGACAGGTGGTGCATTGAGATCTGTTTGGATTCTTGCAATGTGCAAGTCTGTGGTCCCACAGTCATAAGAATCCCTAGAAAAAGTATCCTTGTACTCCATCAGGCTGTCCTATCTCATAGGCTTCTTCCAACCTAGAGTCCCCTTGATTATAATTTACATTGCCCCCATAATTCTGGGTATTGGGGTATTCTTGTTGTTTGATCGGCTGATCAAATACTAGAGAGGCTTCTTCAATTTTACAGATGCCTTCCTCTGAGCTGAAGGGATAAATAGACTGAATTGTAAACAATCCCTCTGGCATAGATGCAAAGGATTGTTCTATTAACTGTTCTTCAGTTAAGTACCCTTCAGATATTAGCCCAATTACATTATTCTGGAATCCAAAAGTGTAATAACTCGATTCCAGCGCATATCCTATGGTAGTTCCCTTGGACAAGGTGATATCCTGTGAGGTCATGTTATGCACAATAACATGTATTGGAATAGTCCCAATATTTACCATGGGAGTATGGGTCATGGCTATATCCAGATTTTGCATTCTATGGGAGAGGCAAATTAGTGTTTCAGAAGTTTTTAATTTCTGACCTCTTTTTACCTGTAAGGATAAGAGTAATTTATCAGCCCCAGCAGGGATAATAACATCATTAGACACCTGCATATTCACAGCATATGGCAATTGCTGGTTTGATTTCAGGGTGGCATTTTCATCCTGAAATACTTTAGCTTTCACACCTGTCATCTAGGTCCTGGACCCAGAGATCTTGGGGAGAAAGATATTTAGTCACTTTAGGTTCAGCTATCTGCGCCAATAAGCCTTCGCTTATATAGCTAGCTTCCTGTTTTAAGTGCAATTTGGAATACTTGCTGCTAGATTACGAGATTTGTCGGTAAAGCCGTGCATTGCTAACGAGCCTTTTTTTTCCAGAGCTCACTTTAAACAACGCTGGTATTACAAGTTTTCTGAATGGCTGCGTTAGCCTCAGAAAAGTGAGCGTTGAGCAAATTTAGCTCCACGTCTCACTGTAATACCAGCGTTGCTTACGGTAGCGGTAAGCTGGCTAAAACAATGGGGCTGAGACGGCTGAAAAAAAAAACACCTGCAAAAAAAGCAGCGTTCAGCTCCTAATGCAGCCCCATTGTTTCCTATGGGAAAATACTTTCTAAGTCTACACCTAACACCCTAACCTGAACCCCGAGTCTAAACACCCCTAACCTTACACTTATTAACCCCTAATCTGCCGCACCCGACATCCTCGCCACCTGCATTATATTATTAACCCCTAATCTGCCGCTCCGGACACCGCCGCAACCTACATTATACCTATGAACCCCTAATCTGCTGCCCCTAACATCGCCGACACCTACATTATATATATTAACCCCTAATCTGCCGCCCCCAACGTCGCCGACCACCTACCTACAAATATTAACCCCTGATCTGCCGCCCCCAATGTTGCCGCTAGTATATTAAATGTATTAACCCCTAAACCTAAGTCTAACTCTGACACCCCCCTAACTTAAATCTATTTTTAATAAATCTAAATAAAATTACTATAATTAAATAAATTATTCCTATTTAAAACTAAATACTTACCTATAAAATAAACTCTAATATAGCTACAATATAACTCATAGTTACATTGTAGCTATTTTAAGGATTTATTTTTATTTTACAGGCAAGTTTGTATTTATTTTAACTAGGTACAATAGTTATTAAATGGTTATTAACTATTTAATAACTACCTAGCTAAAATAAATACAAATATACCTGTAAAATAAATCCTAACCTTAGTTACAATTACACCTAACACTACTCTATAATTAAATTAATTACCTAAACTACCTACAATTAAATACAATTAAATTAAATAAACTAAATTATGAAAAAAAAAACACTAAATTACAGAAAATAAAAAAAGAAATTACAATATTTTAAACTAATTTCACCTAATCTAATCCCCCTAATAAAAATAAAAAAACAACAAAATAATAAAATTCCCTACCCTACACTAAATTACAAATAGCCCTTAAAAGGGCCTTTTGCGGGGCATTGCCCCAAAGTAATCAGCTCTTTTACCTGTAAAAAAATAATACAATACCCCCCCAACATTACAACCCACCACCCACACACCCCTACTCTAAAACCCACCCAATACCCCCTTAAAAAAACCTAACACTACCCCATTGAAGATCACCCTACCTTGAGTCGTCTTCACCCAGCCGGGCACCAGTGGTCATACGATCCATCCAGAAGTCTTCATCCGATGGGCCAGAAGAGGACATTCAGACCGGCAGAAGTCTTCATCCTATACGGGCAGAAGAGGACATCCGGACCGGGAGAAGGCTTCATCCAAGCGGCATCTTCTATCTTCATCCATCCAATGAGGAACGGCTCCATCTTGAAGACCTCCGGCATGGAACATCCTTCTAGGCCGACGACTAACGACGAATGAATATTCCTTTAAATGACGTCATCCAAGATGAAGCCAATAGAATGCGAGGTCAATTCTATTGGCTGATCCAATCAGCCAATCGGATTTAACTTCAATCCGATTGGCTGATAGCATCAACCAATTGGATTTTTCCTACCTTAATTTTGATTGGCTGATAGAATCCTATCAGCCAATCGGAATTTGAGGGACGCCATCTGGATGACGTCATTTAAAGGAATATTCATTCATCGTTAGTCGTCGGCCTAGAAGGATGTTCTGCGCCAGAGGTCTTCAATATGGAGCCGTTCCTCGTCGGATGCATGAAGATAGAAGATGCCGCTTGGATGAAGCCTTCTCCCGGTCCGGATGTCCTCTTCTGCCCCGATAGGATGAAGACTTCTGGCGGTCTGGATGTCCTCTTCTGGCCCATCGGATGAAGACTTCTGGATGGATCGGATGACCACTGGTGCCTGGCTGGGTGAAGACGGCTCAAGGTAGGGTGATCTTCAATGGGGTAGTGTTAGGTTTTTTTAAGGAGGTATTGGGTGGGTTTTAGAGTAGGGGTGTGTGGGTGGTGGGTTGTAATGTTGGGGGGGTATTGTATTCTTTTTTTTACAGGTAAAAGAGCTGATTACTTTGGGGCAATGCCCCGCAAAAAGACCTTTTAAGGGCTATTTGTAATTTAGTATAGGGTAGGGCTTTTTATTATTTTGGGGGGCTTTTTTATTTTATTAGGGGGCTTAGATTAGGTGTAATTAGTTTAAACTTCTTGTATTTTTTTTTATTTTCTGTAATTTATTGTTTATTTTTTTTCGTAATTTAGTGTTGTTTTTTTTCGTAATTTAGTTTATTGAATTTAATTGTAATCAATTGTAGGTAGTTTAGGTAATTAGTTTAATGATAGTGTAGTGTTAGATGTAATTGTAACTTAGGTTAGGATTTATTTTAAAGGTAATTTTGTACTTATTTTAGCTAGGTAGCTATTAAATAGTTAATAACTGTTTAATAACTATTGTACCTAGTTAAAATATTAAAGTGGCGGCGATGTCCGGTCGGCAGATTAGGGGTTAATAAGTGTAGTTAGGTTGCGGCGACGTTGGGGCGGCAGATTAGGGGTTAATAAATAAAATGTAGGTGGCGGCGATGTTAGGGGCAGCAGATTAGTGGTTCATAAGTATAATGTAGGTGGCGGCGATGTCCGGTCGGCAGATTAGGGGTTAAAAAAATGTATTATAGTGTTTGCTAGGTGGGGGGGCCTCGGTTTAGGGGTTAATAGGTAGTTTATGGGTGTTAGTGTACTTTGTAGCACTTTAGTTAAGAGTTTTATGTTCCGGCGTTAGCCCATAAAACTCTTAACTACTGACTTTTAAATGCGGTAGAAGTCTTAACAGGAGAGGGTCTACCGCTCACTTCTTCCAAGACTTGTAATACCAGCGTTAGGCAAATCCCATAGAAAAGATACGATATGCAATTGACGTAAGGGGATTTGCGGTAGCCTCGAGTCGCGCAAGAAAAGTGAGCGTTGAGCCTCTACCTGTCAGACTCGTAATACCAGCGCTAGATAAAAAGCAGCGTTGGGACCTCTCAACACTGCTTTTTAAGGCTAACGCAAAACTCGTAATCTAGGCGTTGGTTTCCCCAAGGTCATGCACTTGCATAGGGATAAATAGATCCTCTTTAACTTTTGCAATTTCTGTGAGGAATTGCGAATGTTCTCCCCCTTTAGGGGATTTAGGGTCCCCTTTTTGGAGAGATATTGTTAATACATAGCCACATAGGGGAGTCTGATCATCTATTTGCAGGATAGTCACTTCAGGTACAGAGTTATTCCTGAAATGAATCTCTACAGCATCTGGCTTCTTTTCCACCACGTGACAGTTATGTCTGCTTTAGAGACATGCTGGATCGCTCATAATTAATAGGTCTTTTTACCTGAGACCAAATTACATTATTTATGCAATCAATTATGGTGCTTAATCGCTTCAGGAGATCAATGCCGATGATTAAACGATCAGTTGGCAGATCCACTATAAGGACAGGGTGTCTTATTACCCTGTTTCCCAGCTTTACCTTTAACCATGCCGTACCCCAAACTTTGAGGGAATCACCCCCAACACCTATTAGTGAACCATCAAATTCCCTTAGCATAGGTTTCTGGGGCGTTAGCTCATATAGCTGTGTGAAGTACCTGTGGGATAGAATAGTCGCCTGAGATCCAGTATCAATTAATCCCATGATAGAGTTAGTAACAGAATCCTGGATTTCGGTTGATACATAATATCTCCCTGCTGTTTCTACCATTTCACACATAAAGTTATCATGTTTAAACATTGGTGGACTTCGCCACTGTTTATTTGGATTCATTACATCACCTGACGCGGCACAATCCCTATCGACCACTTCCTCTGTAATAGGGATAACGGGTTTCCTGTATACTCCACTGCAGTTAGGGGATACTCCCTCCTGTAGGGATTGTTTTGCGCATTCATCTTTGGGAATAATGCTTAGGGACAACTGAAAAATAGGAAAGTCATTAATACTCCCAGACTGGGGACACCTGTCATCACATTCAGGCCTTCCGTTGCTGGACTGTAGGGAGAGAATTTGATTAGTATCATTTTTAACATTCATTATCTTATTCGGTATTTCTCTCCCCTCAGATGATATTTGAGTATTTATTACTGTGCCTGTGGCCCACTGTTGACCACTGGCTGTACCCCTAAAAAAGTATTATTCGGTTGCTGAGCCATAAACACTTGACTCATATTAGCGAATTGTTCGCTCAACCAATTTAGCTGGGTACTAAGCTGATCTACTTGATTGTACAAGTTACCTCTACCCCTGGGCCTATCTCTTGATGCCCCATAGTAGTGATTCCTGGACCATTGGGTCCCCACAGAATCAGGGCCATTGTTTCTATCCTGACTTGGTTGCCCCTGGGGTTTAGCTTGTCTCGTGTTACTTTCTTGGGGTGCACTATTTAACTGTGGTGACTTGTTATCCTGAGAATATCTGTGCCACTTATTGTATCTACCTTTATGAGGATACCTATCACCTTGTGGGTATTTTTGTCTTTGGGGATACCTATTTATCTGGTCGTGCCCCCCATTTTGGGTATACTCCCACTGCGCCTCAGCCCTTAATGGGGGAGGGGCAGATTCAAAACTTTGTGGGCTAGGCCTGTTTTTTTGGCCACTTCTGCATAAGTCTTCTTTTTGGACTCTAAATTGAGGGGGCTAGGTGACACCCTAGTTTCAGCCACTACTTTAGGATTGGGCTTTTTCTCTCTTTTATCCCCATGGTCATTTGTTTGCTGTATGGCATATAATTTTGTACTTTATCTAATCAGCCAGTCTAATGAATAGTTTTTATCAAAGTCTCTTGCCAAATTTACTTTTAATGAGGGGGTAGGGCTTCATAAAATAAGTTAGCAAATTTTGAGCTCTCAAATTTGGGATAATTTTCGGCAATACTGTAAGCTCCTTTCAGCATAGACAGGAATTCAATTGGGCTCTGATTGGCGCCACATTTCAAATTGTATATCGCTACCTTAGCCGCGGTCGCTGTACGGTATGGGCCGAATTCTCTTTTACACCGTTGTTTTATTTCACTCCAAGATTTGACATTCTTATCTTTTAGTGAAACAAAGTATTTATGAAGCTAAACCTCAAATACCCATGTCAGAAATTCAATTTTAGATTGCCCATCATTTATATTTAATACAGCTAAGGCATTCTCATAAGCCTCTAGATGATCAATTATGGAAGTGGTCCCCCTTTTAGAAAATGAGTGTACTGCTTTACTTAGGAACTTGATTATCGTAGGGGTGTCATACACTTTATTAAGTACATTACCGGATTTCATTGGGATCTTAGGGTTAGAGTGCCCTCTATCTGTCCTATGCTGAAATTTTACCTGTGCATTTTGATATGAGAAGCTAGCCCCCCCCCTTCTGAACCATTATAGTAACTGCCTTCTTCCTCTGAGGGGTAATAATTATCTTGCCTTTCAGAGTTATTTAATTGCCTAAGGGGGAAGTTATCTCTGGGTCTGAATTAGGGCCATAATTTGGGGACTTCTGTTTATCCTCCTGCCTTATATTTTGAAAATCACTTCTGACCCAGTCCTTAATTGAGTTAATAATTTCAGCACTAGTGTTATTATTCGAAGGCTCCTTATTGCTGCTGATTTTTATCTTTAATTCATTTATTTCCTGTTCATGTTCTTTTTCAGCCCAATGATATCTAGCTTTTAAAGTTGTATTTTCATTTTGGCATTTTTCATAATCTTCTTCTAAAGCTTTTAATTTAGCCAATAATTTCTGATTATTTTCATTTAAGGCAGAAATCTTTTTATTAGCTTCTAGACTCTCTAACTTTCCATTAATAAAGGCTTCTTCAAATTCTCGCAATGAATAATTTTCACCCCTTAGCTGTCCTAATTGTACGTTTTGTCCTGCCATTTGGCAAGACATCTCGCAGCTCAAATACATTAGGATAGGCCAAGTTTTGAAAATTATCTCATCACGCACTCTTAATTCCATGCATTTATTAAGCTTCAGTAAAACTTGGTATAATAAAAATGCAGGGCCTATTCTAGAGGCAGCTATTCCAGACAAATACATGGTGTTCCACCGCCCGAGACAAGATCGCAAGGGAGGCGGAGTTATGATCTGTGCGAAATCATTCTTTAATCCCAGACCAATATCAGTCCACAAAACCCAATCATTTGAATGCGTAGCTGCCAGCCTCTTAATAGAGAGAAAATTCTGAATACTGCTAATATACAGACCCCCAGGAGATAGAAAGCGATTTCTTCAGGAACTTCCAGACCTTTTGGCTGGCTTAATCCTTGAACACCCCAGATGGCTTAAATTAGGAGACTTCAACACTTGGATTGACAACACCCTATCCCTGCTTGGGCAGGATCTCCTCAGCTTGATGAGTAAACTCAGCTTCAGACAAATTGTCGCCACTCCCACCCACAGAAAAGGTCATACACTTGATCTAGTGTTCCAGTCTGGACTAGAAGTGTCACCAGTAACTGTAAACCCAGTTACTTGGTCAGACCACCACTCCATTCACTTCTCCATTGTATCACAATCAACCAGATACCATTCTCAGAATCTGGTCAAACATTGCTCATTAAAAGAGGTGACACCGCTGGATGTAGCATCACATATGGATTTAAGTGAACTAATGGGCACCTGCAAAGACCCCAGCTCCTTAGTCCGACTCTACAACAAACCCATGAGAGACACTCTAGAAGGCATTGCACCAACTCGCATACGCACTGTCAAAACCCACAACAATGCACCGTGGTTTGATAGCTCCATCAGAGAAATGAAAAGAACAGGACGTAAACTCGAGAGAAAGTGGAGCAGAACACATGATCCAGAGGATAAAGCTGCTCTTACCAAACATCTAAATAAATATCAATCCAAGATAACTCAGAAAAAATCTTCATTTTTATCACGTGAAATTGCACTCTCCCACAATAGACCCAGGCAACTGTTTTGCACAGTAGAAAGGCTCTGCAAACCAGCATGCATGCTTTGCCCCACCAATGTTTCTCAGGATAAATGTGAAGCATTTGCGAACTTCTTTAGAGACAAGATTTCCTCAATCCAAACCACTATCACAGCAGGCCAAACAGTTACACACCAGAACCACTACAATGGAATACCAGATTGCCCCAGTTTATGGTCTATTTTTACAAATGCAGATATAAAAGGAGTTAAAAACACCATAGAAAAGTTGCACCCTACTACATGTGACTTGAGACCCTGCTCCAACTCAGCTCATATCTGGTTGCATTGAAACACTTGCCCCAGCCCTCACAAAAATAGTGCAGTGTTCACTAAAAACAGGAGACTTCCCAGATCCTCTAAAAGAAGCTGTGGTAAAACCACTCCTAAAGAAACCTTTATTAGACCCAGACTGCATGACTAATTACAATCCAGTGTCCAACCTCCCATTTCTGGGGAAAATAATTGAAAAAGTAGTGGCAACTCAACTGAAAGCCCATCTATCACGCCTGAACATATTCAATCCTTTCCAGTTAGGCTTCAGATGCCGTCTGAAACAGCACTAGTCCTGGTGCTAAATGATCTCCTCATGGCAAGAGACAAAGGTGATTGCACCATCCTAATCCTCCTTGATCTCTCAGCTGCATTTGACACCATTGACCATAGGATTCTAATAGAGCACTTGCAGCACATCTGTGGTCTAGGAGGCACAGTCCTTAACTGGTTTAAATCTTTCCTCACTGGTAGATCACAGAGAGTAATATCAGGATCAAGCTCATCAGCACCAACGGAACTGGCCTGCGGAGTTCCACAAGGATCCATCCTGTCTCCCATGCTATTCGCAATTTACTTACTATCACTGAGGGACATCATTAACTGACATGGCCTAAGGTATCATTGTTACGCTGATGACACACAACTCTACTTCTCCTTTGCTCTAGATACTATGGACCCAGCATGCCGCATTAACAGTTGCTTAACAGACCTCATAGAATGGATGAATGCTAGCTGTCTCAAAGTGAACCCAGACAAAACAGAGGTACTCTTGGTGAGGGGACCCCGGGCATCAAAAATATCCCACAATCACCCAACTGGCCTGGAGCTTGGAGGCTCTGAACTCGTTAGTTCAGCAAAGGTACGAAACCTTGGAGTGCTGATTGATGCTGGACTATCTTTTAAACAGCAGATTTCCTCCATAATAAAATCTGCCTACTTTCATCCGAAAAACATAGCCAGCATACAACACTTAATTCCACCGGATGATATGCCAACATTAATCCATGCATTTGTATCCTCTAGGCTAGATTACTGCAATGCACTTTACTTGGGCCTCCCAAAAAAGTACTCCATCGCCTTCAGATGGTAAAAACGCAGCAGCCAGACTACTGACCAATCAAACTCGCTCCTGCCATATAACACCTGTTCTCCACTCCCTGCACTGGCTTCCAATTAAATGGCGAACATATTTTAAAATTAGCCTGCTGACCTTCAAAGCCTTAAACAACCAAGGCCCACAGTAGAGCTCCTGACACCCTACATCCCATCCTGCTCACTTAGGTCAGCCAACACATCCCTCCTCTCAGTGCCAAGAATAAGGACAAACTCAGGCTCCAGAGCATTCGGCCACACTGGCCCTACTTTCTGGAACTCCTTACCGTGAGCAATCAGAGAGGCACCGTCCTTACAGACTTTAAAAAAAAAAGCTAAGGACCCACCTCTTCCATCAGGCATTCAGTCTGCTTATCTGACCTTCAGAAACTCCTAACTTTTATGTATTTATGTTGGTATATTTGTAAAGTGCTTTGAGTCTCACAGGGAGAAAAGCACTATATAAATTGCAAATTATTATTATTATAGTATAATTCACCATCTTCTACCCACATATCTTTAACTTAACCTTTGACCTTAGCCTTAAACCCCTGGATATAAGTGTATACATCATCCTAAATATCAAGCCTGTTCATGAGGTGGCTCATGGCTTCTTTTTTAAGAGTTCCTGCCTGAAACCATTTCATGAACAGAGGATCTTGGGGAGAGCACATGTTCATCATGTACAGATATGCTAGAGTTTCTTTTTGTTGAAGACATAGCTATTTTAGTACGGTACTTAATAAGATAAAAACGCTTGTTTAATTTCTACGAAATCACTGTTTGCACAATATAATTTTTTTATTAAAAATACAAATTTACTACACAAAATTTTATCGCTGTGAAAGATATCACTGATTTTCAGCTGTGCCTCCAAGGTGTTATGTATCTTCTAGGTTACAAATATAAAATATGATGACTATCTCTGCGGTAACCTCCAATGTATTATATATCTAATATTACAATATAATTTTGTTTATAAGTTCTAATCAGCACAGCAAATTATATTTGTGGAGTAAAGAGGATTCAATTTGGATAAATATATACAGATTTATTAAACATTAAACAAGATATTAAAAAGTGATATACCATTTAACTATACACAAAACAAACTCTGATACACTATTAAGTGAAATATACTATTTTGCTTAGTTTTTAACCCTATAGGTATACATCTAACAATGAAGTCTATAACACGGTAAAATAAGTCAGCATGAATCAACTATGCAATATGGGTTACTAACAATGGTTATTTGATACAATCTTAGTCAATTATTACCATTAAAATTATACCCGGGTGCTTAGCAATATATAGCAATTAATCAGATTCAAAAGGAATGTCTATGACCAGTTAACAATTAAAAATCTTATAATGCCTCAAGTCTTAACCTTAGGGAATACAATACCTTAAATTAAATATATTTAAACACAATGCCCGGGGCTTTCCTTACAATATGCTGAATTAAATGGACATTATCTATAACAAGATTTCTTGTATGGTTAGATGAATGGGATTCCTAGACAAATATAAAAATTGGGCCTATAATTCTCTAATACAAATCTTAATAAGGACCTTAAACGCAATAACTGCTTAAATATAAGTAAATACTTGTTATACTTCCCCAAATGTTTGCTCCTCTAAGCCCTGGGTTATTACTAGTCAAGCTGTGGGATTCCTCTGCATCCGGAACCTCAAAATCTCCTAGTACACAGGAAAACAGGAAATAATTTCCAAGGATATCAAAAATATGAGATGAGTATCACCAGGATTCAAAATTCTATTGCAGGGGAAAATTGGACAGCGCATCACCCTCACTTTTATTTTAACCCTGAGTCCCTGTGAGTGCTTGGCAACCCAATTTATCCTGCACTATAACCCCACCCTACTTTCTAACAGCCATTCACAGATGTGTGAGGATCTGTAGTGCTGTGATTGGATGAATGTTAATTAGCTTTTGGGAATAATTCACCCAATGTTAAAGGGACACTGAACCCAAATTTTTTCTTTTGTGATTCACATAGAGCATGCAATTGTAAGCAACTTTCAAATTTACTTATATTATCAATTTTTCTTCATTCACTTGCTATCTTTATTTGAAAAAAAAGGCATCTAAGCTTCTTTTTTTGTTTCAGACTCTGGACAGCACTTTTTTATTGGTGGATGAATTTATCCACCAATCAGCAAGAATAACCCAGGTTTTTAACCAAAAATGGTCCGGTATCTAAACTTACATTCTTGCATTTCAAATAAAGATACCAAGAGAAGGAAGACAATTTGATAATAGGAGTAAATTAGAAAGTTGCTTAAAATTGCATGCTCTATCTGAATCACGAAAGAAAAAATTGGGTTCAGTGTCCCTTTAAGTATAGCTAGTTGTATTTTTACTAATTCACCACAAGATGGCAATGGTGAGTTGTGCTATAAAAGTGAATTAATTCTTACATTTTATCCTTCTTAGAATTAATTTTTTATATATCATACACATAGATATACACATATTCATTTATCTAATTTGTGAGCTAGACTTCATAAATTTACCAAATATATTGAAATAAGTATCCATGTCTTTATGGCTTATCATTTAGGCATTGTCTTATTAAAAATATATGTACATGGGCTTTAACGGAGGGAGGTAATTTATATATACATCAATCTCCATATATTTCTTTTATCTGTATACATACATGCATATACATACATCTACATAGATTCACATATGCATATACATAATATATATATACACATACATACCTCCATGTCTATTTACATGCATGCAAATATATTTAATTTAATATTTTTGTTTAACTAAAATGTACCAGTTTAAAATTAAATCCTTACGATTTAGATAGAAACTTATTTATACATAAGGCATATACATAAATAGAATCTCCCGATGTGGGCATGTATAAGTGTATGTTACAGATGTGGCATAATGAATTATATAGTGTTTTACAATAGTTTCTCATTATATGTATATCTTAATCTGTCCTGACTCCTCAATGAATGTTGATACCTTGGAGTGTAATTTGGTCAGGTAATCAGTATATATATTTATATACAATATATAAATGTACAAGTCACATACATATATAGATAGATAGATAGATAGATAGATAGGCATATATATATTCATCATAGACCAAAGAGAAAATTATGAAGCAATCCCACGTAGAGTAAAACTTAGTCCTTTATTCAATAAAGTTTAAAAATCCATGGAGGACACAGGTACAAAAGAAAGAGAACACAGTATACGCGTTTCGGCTTACGCCGTACTCACTACTGCTTAAAAAACACTGCACACATATTGGTTTAAAAAGGGTGCACTTCACGCCCATTGGTAAAAGAGAACACATGTTCATTATGACGTTACACAAGTACCTGGGCAAAAAGGCGCCTCCTTAATCTATACTCCCTGTGACCTAGTGTGTGAGATTTAACCCTTTAGTGAGATGGAATGAGTAACATGGTGAAATTGATACAAACATTCTAGAGAGAAACTATAACAGACGCTTATATTCACAGCATGTCTAATTCTTAGTGTTGATATAAATAGCCACAAAATATGTATTTTGCATCATTAAATGCAAGTGACTGTAACACAAACAAAGTGTAGCACCAGTGGAATATAGTATAACAGATCAGATGGATGTTAAATTTACTAAGCAGTGTAGACCTCTGATATATATTTTATTTTAGAGTATCATATATGTGCCTTGTGTTCTTGATCTATGAGGGTATTAGGTAATTTTCCCAAAAGAACTATACATAATAGATTAGTAAGACAAACCTCAGAATTCGAACATATTATTAAATATGTGTTTTTCCCATATCTCCTAGACTGTGTGACCCTGAATGCATTAAAAGCACACTTCCAGTACCAACAAATTTGTGCCTACTTTTGGAGATAGTAGTAGCCAGAGCTTTTAGGGATAGGAATACACTATATATAATAAAGTATTAAAATTATGAGTAATACTCACAATTAATCAATTCCTACATTGATTGTTGATAAATTTTCCCTAATGCGGGACCTAATGTCCCTTGTGGTGAGACCCACATACTGTATTTTGCACAAAGTGCAAGTGATCAGATATATCACATGGTGTGAGGTGCAATTTAGGCAGAAATTAATGTCATATGATTTTTGAGTGACAGTGGAGGTGAAGGTGTTAGCTATAGTGATGTAATCACAAGCTTTGCATCTATTACTCCCACACCTGAACATGCCCTTGTTTATAAGCCAAGACCTAGCTGGGGCTTTTTTTGTTCCTTAAGACTGTAGGAGACAGGTAATTCCCTAGTGTCTTATTACAGCGGTATGAACACCTTATGCCCTTTGAGGCACATTCAACTAGTTTGTCATCTGCCACAAGTAACTTGAAATGTTTTTTGACTATGTTACAGATTGGTTGATAATCCGAACTAAAGTCTGTGACAAAGGTTACCTGATTCTTATTAGGGTCAATGTGTTTCAGCTTTTTCCTGTCCTCTAGTAGAGAGGTACGGTCAATAGTCTTTACTTCCTTGACTGCTCTATTCAATACTTTTTTGGGGTATCCCCTTTCACTTAAATGATCCAAAAGATCTTTCTGGTGTTCCTCAAACTTCTCCTCTGAAGAGCAATTCCTTCTGGCCCTGATTAGCTGTCCTTTGGCTATGGAGTATGTCACACTCTTTGGGTGACAGCTCCGGGCATGTAGTACCGAATTCCCAGATATGGGTTTCCTGTAGATACTACTTTCAATTTCACCTGATCTAGTACCAGTTAGAGTAATGTCCAGGAAGTTTATGGTGACTTTGTGCATCTCAGATGTAAATCTAAGATTAAGGTAATTCTGATTGATATAGGTTACAAACTCAGGAATACTCTCAAATTCGCCACTCCAAATGAGTAGCAGGTCGTCGAAACGACCGTAATATGAAATATTTGATCTGTGGGGATTCCCATCTCCATAGATGTGGGACAGCTCCCACCAACCCAGGTACAGGTTGGTGTAAGAGGGGGCAAAACGTGCCCCCATTGCTGTCCCACATCTCTGGAGATAGAAAACCCCCTCAAATTCAAAATAATTGTGGCTCAGGAGGAACCTGGTAATTTCTACAACATATTCCTGAAATTCAGGTGCCAAATTGGAATAGTTAGTCAAAATAAACCTTAATGCTGTAAGGCCTAATTCATGGGGTATACAGGAATATAATCCAGTCACATCGACTGTCACCCAAAAATTTGAGGGTTCCCATTTAAGTTTGTTCATAGTTCTGAGAACATGCTTAGTGTCTTGTAGATAACTCAGAAGTGCTTGAACTAGGGGACACAAGATAGTGTCTACCCACTCTGACACATGTTCAAAAAGAGACCCAATCCCACTCACAATCGGACGACCTCTTACTTCATCAAGGGACTTATGCACCTTCGGGAGGTGGTGGAACACAGGAGTCACCGGATGTTCAACATACAGGTAATCCACGGTGTCCTTATCCAAAAAGCCTGCTTCTAAACCGTCATCCAGAAGGTGCATAAGTTCCAATTGATAGCGTCTGGTGGGATTGGCAGGAAGAACGGTATATTGTGAAACATCTGTAAATTAGCGTAAAGCCTCTGTTCTATAAGTCTCTATATCCTGTATCACAACAGAGCCACCCTTGTCGGCCGCCTTGATTACAATATTTTTTTTGTTTTGTAATTCCTCAAGGGCTTGTTTCTCTAACCTTGAGAGATTTTCTTGACCGGGATTTCTAGCCTTCATGGCTAATAATCTGAGATCCCTTTCAATCCTATTATAAAATTTTTCAACAAGGGGACCTCTGCTGTGAATAGGATAAAAAGTGGAGGCTTTTTTGAAACCTCCATACTTCACAATTTGATCGTCAGAGGGATCTACCTGTCCATCCCTGGACAGATAGTCCAATGAAATAACATCGCACGTCTCAGAAAAAGAAAGGTCAGTGTTAAGATCAATTCTGGGTAATTTTGACTTTATTGCAGATACCCGTACAGGTGAATCATGGCTGTTGTAATCAGAAAAATGTTTTTTTAGAGTAATGTTTCTCACCAGTTTGTTCACATCAAGCATTGTCTTAAACAGATTGAATCTGGTAGCCAAGACCCAGACTCAATAGTTTAAGTTGGAGCTTATTTAATGCAATACCAGATAAATTAATCACACTGATGGTTTGTACTTGTTGGTGGGTTTTTGGCCCCTCAATGGGTATTGATTCTGTGACTGTAAGACTGGGTGTCCCCTCCCCCTTGTTGGTTCCTCGGGTTTACTGGAAAAATCTGCTCAAGTATCGGAACAGTATCTGATTTGAACAGCCAATAGAATGCGAGCTCAATCTGATTGGCTGATTGGATCAGCCAATCCGATTGAACTTGAATCTGATTGGCTGATTGGATCAGCCAATCAGATTTTCCCTACCTTAATTCTGATTGGCTGATAGAATCCTATCAGCCAATCGGAATTCGAGGGACGCCATCTTGGATGACGTCACATAAAGGAACCTTCATTCGTCGTCTAGTCGTCGGTCAAGAAGGATGTTCCGCGGGCCGGAGGTCTTGAAGATGGAGCCGCTCCTCATCGGATGGATGAAGATAGAAGATGCCGCTTGGATGAAGATGTCTGCCGGTCCGGATGTCCTCTTCTGCCCGGATAGGATGAAGACTTCTGCCGCTCCGGATGCCCTCTTTTGGTCCATCGGTGCCCGGTTGGGTGAAGACGACTCAAGGTAGGGAGATTTTCAGGGGGGTAGTGTTAGGTTTATTTAAGGGGGGTTTGGGTTAGAGTAGGGGTATGTGGGTGGTGGGTTTTAATGTTGGGGGGTGGTATTGTGTTTTTAATAACATGCAAAAGAGCTGATTTCTTTGGGGCATGCCCCGCAAAAGGCCCTTTTAAGGGCTGGTAAGGTAATAGAGCTGTTAACTTTTGTAATTTAGTATAGGGTAGGGCATTTTTTTATTTTGGGGGGCTTTGTTATTTTATTAGGGGGCTTAGATTAGGTGTAATTAGATTAAAAATCTTGTAATTTTTTTTATTTTTTGTAACTTAGTTTTTTTTATTTTTTGTAACTTAGTTTATTTAATTGTATTTAATTGTAGGTATTTGTAGTTAATTAATTTAATTTATTTATTGATAGTGTAGTGTTAGGTTTAATTTTAACTTAGGTTAGGATTTATTTTACAGGTAATTTTGTATTTCTTTTAGCTAGGTAGGTATTAAATAGTTAATAACTATTTAATAACTATTCTACCTAGTTAAAATAAATACAAAGTTACCTGTAAAATAAATATAAATCCTAAAATAGCTACAATGTAATTATTAATTACATTGTAGCTATCTTAGGGTTTATTTTACAGGTAAGTATTTATTTTTAAATAGGAATAATTTAGTTAATGAAAGTGTAGTGTTAGGTGTAATTGTAACTTAGGTTAGTTTTTATTTTACAGGTAAATTGGTAATTATTTTAACTAGGTAGCTATTAAATAGTTAATAACTATTTAATAGCTATTGTGCCTAGTTAAAATAAATTAAAATTTGCCTGTAAAATAAAAATAAATCCTAAAATAGCTACAATATAATTATTATTTATATTGTAGCTATATTTTGGTTTATTTTAAAGGTAAGTATTTAGTTTTAAATAGGATTAATTTAGTTAATAAGAGTAATTTGTATTTAGATTTATTAAAATAATATTTAAGTTAGGGGGGGTGTTAGGGTTAGTGTTAGACTTAAGTTTAGGGGTTAATTAGTTTAATATAGATGGCGGCGGTATAGGGGGGGCAGGATAGGGGTTAATAAATTTATTATAGGTGGCGACGGTGTAGGGGGGGCAGATTAGGGGTTAATAAGTTTAATATAGGTGGCGGCGGGGTCCAGGAGCGGCGGTTTAGGGGTTAAACAATTTATTTAGTTGCGGCGGGGTACGGGATCGGCAGGATAGGGGTTAATACATTTATTATAGGTTGCGGCGGTATAGGGGGGCAGGATAGGGGTTAATAGGTATTATGTAGGTGGCGGGAGCGGCGGTTTAGGGGTTAATCAGTTTATTAGAGTGGCGGTGGGCTCTGGGAGCGGCGGTTAAGGGGTTAATACATTTATTATAGTTGCGGCGGGGTCTAGGAGCGGCGGTTTAGGGGTTAATAACTTTATTTAGTTGCGGGGGGCTCCGGGGGCGCCGGTATAGGGGTAGAACAGTGTAGTTTAGTGTGGGTGCTTAGTGACAGCTTATCAATAAAGCTGTAAAAAAGCCGAAGAGCAGCGAGATCGGATGAGTGATAACGATCACAGTCCGTTGCTCATTGCCCCGTACTTGGTGCGCGGCTTTTGGACAGCTTTTTTGATAACTTTGGCGAGTGTATTCAGGTCCACGACGGCGATGTGAGGCGATGTGAGGCGAGCTTAGGCGGGCGTATTGGGGCCGGCGAAGGCAGGTAAGTAGACACGTTGATAACTAGGGGCCTGTGTCTCCTATCTCTCTCTTTCCTTCTCACACAATACTGTGTGTCTTCTCTCTCCCTCTCACACATTGCTGTGTGTCTCCTCTCTCTCTCTCTCTCTCTCTCTCTCTCACACAATGCTGTGTGTCTTCTCTCTCTCTCCCTCTCACACACTGCTGTGTGTCTCCTCTCTCTCTCTCTCTCACACACAATGTTGTGTGTCTTCTCTCTCTCTCCCTCTCACACAATACTGTTTGTCTCCTCTCTCTCTCTCCTCACACAATGCTGTGTGTCTTTTCTCTCTCTCCCTCTCACACAATGCTGTTTGTCTCCTCTCTCTCTCTCTCCTCACACACTGCTGTGTGTCTCCTCTCTCTCTCTCTCTCTCTCTCTCTCTCACACAATGCTGTGTGTCTTCTCTCTCCCTCTCACACAATACTGTTTGTCTCCTCTTTCTCCTCACACAATGCTGTGTGTCTCCTCTCTCTCTCCCTCTCACACAATGCTATGTGTCTTCTTTCTTTTGAGTTTTTAATAACTTAAAATAAACATATTTTACTTTGGGGAGTAAAATAAACCCTGTCACATATGTTCTGCTTTTCACTGTACCATACCCCCAGTGTCTCGAATTTTGCTGGACAGTTCCAATTTTAGTGTTGTATGTTCCGCATTGCCACCGCCCCCCTGTGCCGCTTCATTGTTAATTTAAAAAAAAGATTCCTATTGGATCCAACCTTACCATGTTAGTCACGTGACAAAATTGCACCCAATAGTGAAATCCTTGCTTGAGTGGAAATTTGTAAGTGTTACCAACTACTTTAGTCAAAGAGACACTCACTCTCAGTGTTTGTCACTGTGGAATCTGAAGCTGGGGGGGGGGCCGGGGTTGTACCAGGCTGGCTCTGATGCTGCAGCATCAGAGCCAGCCTGGTATAACTACTGGTCTGTGCTGGCCAGTGTGGGACTATCTGAGTGGCCCATATATGTCTGGCATCAAGTCGCAGTGTAAAAAGAGGTGAATGTTTTTCTTTTCTAGCCATACTATCTAGTAGTTAATCGCCATCTAGTGAGATGAGGAGAATATTGCATGCAGACATTTAGTACAGATCGTACCTGCATGGTGCTCTTTGCTTGCAGTCTAGATAGTAAGTAAAAGCTGTAGCCACAGATTAGGATCTGTGGTTAAGGCATCACAGCCACCTCTCTGTCTGATAACTTCTGATAACGCTGGCACCCTTTTGTATTACATTTTAATTAATCTTAAAGAAATACAGTGTAGTTACTATTATCTAACCCCAGAAAGGTTCTTTGAATTGTTTGCTATATTTTCTAAAAGGATAGATGTTGCAGAGATAATAGGATGTAACCAGCTTCTGTATGGCTAAGCAAATAGCTTAGAACACTAAAATATTTCGAAATATAACACAACAATCAAAAATGTTTTAAAGTATTTGTAATGGGAGTCACAATGATCTGGGGACTGTTACAGAACATTCTTTGGGCAGGAGGTACATGGGCTTAAGGACACCCAGAGACTGCATGGAAATGTGGAATTTTATATGCTGGACACCCCATGTACTTTCATAACTCTGTCTTATGTCCATGTCACCCTATATAAATAAATACAGGATGGGTACAGGGTGTGAGTGCCCCTTGTGGGAGCAATTGTGACTCTATAAACCAAGTGGGCATAAAGAACTTTATATTTAATTAGAGCTGTTTTATTTACGCTTCCGATCTGATTGTGTCTCAGGAGTCTGTTTTGATAACCTAATTAATGTTAAGTGTGTTCCTGTGTGATTATGTTAACGAACCTGCCCAACATCAGATTGTCTGAGTAAACTTTCCTCCCCAGTTAATTAACTTGATATGTTAATCTGTTTTACCTGTGAATAGACAATTGTTAGAGGTTTGATGTATTGTTCATATGTTTGCTTTACTGTTTAACCAATGCCCTCTGTAACCTGAAGCTCTGTGACTCTGGAATTCCGCAGTGGATAAATCTGTGTGTGCTGTTCAATAAAGTGTTAATTTTGTGTTCAGAAATCTGAGTGTTTCCTCAGTTCTGTTCACTTACCTAACTTTAGACTGCAGTCAAACGGGGATACCAGGAGCTATTGGTCTGGATAAAGGGATGTCCAGGACAAGGGAAGTGTTCTAACGGAGGTACACAGTCAGGCAACCAAGTGGTCAGTCACAGAGGCCTACTTATCAAGCCGTAAACTTACTTACATTCACCAGCACCAATATGCTCGCCTAACATTGCCTAACATTGCCTAACATAGTGGCCGCGGACCTGAATATGCTCTTCATATTTATAAAAAAAGCTGTCAAAAAGCTGCGCACCAAGTACGGGGCGATGAGCAGCGGACTTTTGTTAACTAACAGTCATCGATCTCGCTGCTATTCGGCTTTTTCCCAGCTTTATTTATATACTGTCACTAAACACCACCACTATACTAAACTGTTTAACCCCCATCCCGCTGCTCCCGGACCCTGGCCGCAACTAAATAAAAATATTAACCCCTATCCCGCCACTCCCCGACCCCACCGCAACTTTAAAAAAGGTATTAACCCGTATCCTGCCACTTTTGGACCCCGCCCCAACTAAATAAAGTTATTAACCCCTATCCCACTGCTCCCCCCACACTGCCGCAACTCTAATAAACTTTTTAACCCCTATCCCACCGCTCCCTGAGCCCACCGCAACTCTAATAAACTTATTAACCTATATTCTGCTACTCCCGGAGCCCACCACAACTCTAATAAACTTATTAACCCCTATTCTGCCGCTCCGGGACCTCGCCGCAACTAACTAAAAGTATAAACCCCTAAACCTCTGGCCTCCCACATCACTACCACTTACTAAAACTATTAAGGCCTAAACCGCCAGCCCCCCACATCGCCATAAACTAAATTAACCTATTAACCCCTAAACCAAACAACCCGCTAACTTTGTATTAAATATTCACTCATCCCTATCTTATAATAAATTAAAACTTACCTTTAGATTTAAATGAAACTATATTAAACTAATAATTAATCTACCCTAACTATTAGACTAAAATTACATGAAACTATATTAAACTATTAATTAATCTACCCTAACTATAAGACTAAAATTACATTAAACTATATTAAACTAATAATTAATCTACCCTAACTGTTATACTAAAATTGCATTAAACTACAAATTGAATTAACTATATTACATATTTAAAAACCTAACCCTACTCAAGTTATTTCAATCTACTATTAAAAATTACAAAGTTACAAAAAAACTAAGAACTAAGTTACAAAAAATAACAAACACTAAGTTACAAAAAAAAATAAACACTAAGTTACACAAAATAAAAAATAAATGATCAAATATTTAAACTAATTATACCTAATCTAAGAGCCCTATGAAAATAAAAAAGCTCCCCCCAAAATAAAATAAAAACCCTAGCCTACAATAAACTACCAATGGCCCTTAAAAGGGCCTTTTGCGGGGCATTACCCCAAAGAAATCAGCACTTTTACCTGTAAATAAAAAATACAAATACCCCCCCAACAGTAAAACCCACCACACACAACAACCAACCCCCTAAAGAAAAACCTAATTTAAAAAAAACCTAAGCTCCCCATTGCCCTGAAAAGGGCATTTGTATGGGCATTGCCCTTAAAAGGGCATTTAGCTCTTTTTCAGCCCAAACCCCTAATCTAAAATTAAAACCCACTCAATAAACCCTTAAAAAAACCTAATACTAACCCCCGAAGATCCACTTACAGTTTCTGAAGAGCCGACATCCATCCTCAACGAAGCGGCAGAAGTCCTTATCGAAGCTGGCAGAAGTCTTCATCCAAGCGGGCCGAAGTCTTCATCCAAGCCAGCAGAAGACTTCATCCAGACAGCATCTTCTATCCTCATCCATCCGGCATGGAGTGGCTCCATCTTCAAGACATCCGGCGTGGAGCATCCTCTTCTTTCGACGTCTTCTGTCCGAATGAAGGTTCCTTTAAATAACGTCATCCAAGATGGCATCCCTTAGATTCCGATTGGCTGATAGATTTCTATCAGCCAATCGGAATTAAGGTTGAAAAAATCCTATTGGCTGTTGCAATCAGCCAATAGGATTGAGCTTTCATTCTATTGGCTGATCCAATCAGCAAATAGGATTGAGCTCGCATTCTATTGGCTTTGTAATTTTTAATAGTAGATTTAAATAACTTGAGTAGGGTTAAGTTTTAATATGTAATATAGTTAATTTAATTTGTAGTTTAATTTAATTTTAGCGCTACGGAATTTGGCGGCGCTATACAAATAAATGATAAATGATAATAATAATTTTAGTATAACAGTTAGGGTAGATTAATTATTAGTTTAATATAGTTTAATGTAATTTTAGTATAATAGTTAGGGTAGATTAATTAATAATTTAATATAGTTTAATTTAAATCTAAAGGTAAGTTTTAATTTATTATAAGATAGAGATGAGGTAATATTTAATATAAAGTTAGCGAGTTGTTAGGTTTAGGGGTTAATAGGTTAATTTAGTTTATGGCGATGTGGGGGGCTGGTGATTTAGGGGTTAATAGGTTTATTTAGTTGCGGTGGGCTCCGGGAGCGGTGGGATAGGGGTGAATACTTTTATGTAGGTGGCGGCGGTGTCAGGGCGACATATTAGGGGTTAATAAGTGTAATGTAGGTTGCAGCTGTGGCGGGGCAGGAGATTAGGGGTTAATAACATTATTTAGTTGGCGGCGGTGTCGGGGGTGGCAGATTAGGGGTGTTTAGACTCGGGATATATGTTAGGGTGTTAGGTGCAAACTTAACTTTTATTCTACCATGGAAATCAATGGGATATCGGACAGCAGCGAACATGAGCTTTCGCTGCTTTCAGACTCCCATTGATTCCTATGGCATCCACCGCCTCCAGGGCGGTGGATTGAAAAGCAGGTACGCTGGGCCGGAATAGTGGCGAGCGTACCTGTTAGCAGTTTGATAACTAGCAAAAGTAGTCAGATAGTGCGGAATTTGCCTTTGGAACATCTGTAGTGACGTAAGCATTGATCTGTGTCGGACTGAGACCGGTGGATCGTATGTTACGTCACAAATTTTAACTTTTGCCGGCCTGTAGGCTATGATAAATGAGATGAATCAGGCTCGCCACAATTACGCTGCGAAATTCCAGTGTATTTGTGGTTGACGGCTTGATAAATAGGCCTCATAGTATTCAACATATTTTATTTTAAAATTGATATTAGTTCTAGACTATGTAGCTCTGTTAATCAGCATATTAGATAATCATGTTTATATAACCATATACTCTGCAAGTTTTAGTTTTGAGTGGTCATGTGGTGTGTGTATGTTGTTTGTCTGCATGTATGTGAATGCTGTGTAGTGGCTTTATGTTGTGTATGTTTGTTGTGTAGTGTATGTGTCAGCAAATATGCTGTGTAGCATGTGTTGTTGTGTGTGCACGCATGTTTATATGCTCTGCAGTGTGTGTGTATGCTGTGTGTTTCTATGTAATTGAGACTGTGTGTATGTGTGTGTGTGAGTTTATGTTGTGTGTCTGCATGTTTGTATGTGTATGCTGTGTGTGTGTGTGCGGATGTTTATGTTTATGATATGCAGTGTGTGTGTGTGTTGCTGAGTATTTGAGAATGTGTACTTATGCGTTTATGTTGTGTGTGTATGCTGTGTAGAGTGTGTTGCTGTGTGTGTGTCAGGATTTAGGGACAGACGTCAGGCTTCCAATATCATTGAGTATTAATATGCTAAAAGTATTTGAACATAAATATTTATCACACAGAATTTGTTTTATATGTAGAGAATATGTTTTTTTAATTAATAATTTAATTTATATTGCATCAGTCTCCTGATTTTTTTAAGCCACTCTCCATCCCTGCTGCTGCCCACTACATATCATACTTTTGAACGGGGGGGGGGATTTGGAAATGTTGGGAGGTATGCTGTACACAACTGTGTGTTTTTAATCAAACTTCCGCAATTATTATGAATTATAAAGCTTAATAACAGAACAGTGAGATTTATCACTTACTTTGTACATGAAGGGTAAATGTCTTTTCATGTATTTTTGTCAAATTGGATGTGATCACCTTTACTGTATATCTACCAGCATTCCACCATTTCACATTACGTATCTCCAGGCTTCCATTCAGAGAGATCCTGTATATTTTGTTGTTGTATAGGTCATAGGGGTCTCTAAACCAAGACTCATCTGTATAGCAGTGATTGTCTTCCACTTCTCCAAGAATAAAACCTGAAATAGTTTCATGTTTCCATAAAATGCTGTCACATGTTTCAGGGGCAGGCTCGTCCTTCCTCAGTGTCACCTCCATAGGCAGCACTACATGAGACCCTGGTGCAGCGAACACATCAGTGTGATGATCATCTGCTAAAGACACAAGACAGACACACGGTTACTTACAGCTGGTTCTGCTTTATTGTGCCTATAAGCAGGGGAGGGAAGTCATATTATTATTGCTGTGCAATTAATTTGTTTTGTCTATTTGTAAAGATGTCTATTGTTTGTTTAATATATCCCAGTGTAATATCATTGTATAGCTGTCTAGTGTTTAATATATCTCAGTACAATATCATTGTATAGATGTCTAGTGTTTAATATATCCCAGTACAATATCATTGTATAGATGTCTAGTGTTTATATAAAATACACCAGTGAAATATCATTGTATAGATGTCTAGTGTTTATATAGAATACCCCAGTACAATATCATTGTATAGATGTCTAGTGTTTATATAAAATACCCCAGTACAATATCATTGTATAGATGTCTAGTGTTTATATAAAATACCCCAGTACAATATCATTGTATAGATGTCTAGTGTTTATATAATATATCCCAGGGCAATATCATTGTATAGATGTCTAGTGTTTAATATATCCCAGTACAATATAATTGTATAGATGTCTAGTGTTTATATAATATATCCCAGGGCTATATCATTGTATAGATGTCCAGTGTTTAATATATCGCAGTACAATATCATTGTATAGATGTCTAGTGTTTATATAATATATTCCAGTGCAATATCATTGTATAGATGTCTAGTGTTTATATAAAATACCCCCAGTAAAATATCATTGTATAGATGTCTAGTGTTTATATAATATATCCCAGTGTAATATCATTGTATAGATGGCTAGTGTTTATATAATATATCCAAGTGCAATATCATTGTATAGATGTCTAGTGTTTATATAATATATCCCTTTGTAATATCAGTATATAGATGTCTAGTGTTTATATAATGTATCTCAGTGCAATATCATTGTATATATGTCTAGTGTTTATATAAAATACCCAAGTGCAATATCATTGTATAAATGTCTAATTTGTATTTAATATATCCCAGTACAATATCATTGTATAGATGTCTAGTGTCTATATAATATATCCCAGTACAATATCATTGTATAGATGTCTAGTGTTTATATAATATATACCAGTGCAATATCATTGTATAGATGTCTAGTTTTTATTTAATATATCCCAGTGCAATATCATTGTATAGGTGTCTAGTGTTTATTTAATATATCCCAGTGCAATATCATTGTATATATGTCTAGTGTTTATATAATATATCCCAGTGCAATATCATTGTATATATGTCTAGTGTTTGTTTAATATATCCTAGTGCAATATCATTGTATAGGTGTCTAGTGTTTATTTAATATATCCCAGTACAATATTATTGTATAAATGTCTAGTGTTTATATAATATATCCCAGTGCAATATCATTGTATAAATGTCTAGTGTTTATATAATATATCCCAGTGCAATATCATTGTATATATCTAGTGTTTATTTAATATATCCCAGTGTAATATCATTGTATAGATGTCTAGTGTTTAATATATCCCAGTGCAATATCATTGTATAGATGTCTAGTGTTTATTTAATATATCCCAGTGTAATATCATTGTATAGATGTCTAGTGTTTAATATATCCCAGTGCAATATCATTGTATAGATGTCTAGTGTTTATATAATATATCCCAGTGCAATATCATTGTATATATGTCTAGTGTTTATATAATATATCCCAGTGTAATATCATTGTATATATCTAGTGTTTATTTAATATATCCCAGTGCAATATCATTGTATAGATGTCTAGTGTTTATATAATATATCCCAGTGAGATATCATTGTATAGATGTCTAGTGTTTATATAATATATCCCAGTGCAATATCATTGTATAGATGTCTTGTGTTTATTTAATATATCCCAGTGAGATATCATTGTATAGATGTCTAGTGTTTAAATAATATATCCCAGTGCAATTTCATTGTATAGATGTCTAGTGTTTATATAATATATCCCAGTGAGATATCATTGTATAGATGTCTAGTGTTTATATAAAATACCCCAGTACAATATCATTATATAGATGTCTAGTGTTTATTTAATATATCCCAGTGCAATATCATTGTATAGATGTCTAGTGTTTATATAATATATCCAAGTGCAATATCATTGTATAGATGTCTAGTGTTTATATAATATATCCCATTGTAATATCAGTGTATAGATGTCTAGTGTTTATATAATGTATCTCAGTGCAATATCATTGTATAGATGTCTAGTGTTTATATAAAATACCCAAGTGCAATATCATTGTATAAATGTCTAATGTTTATTTAATATATCCCAGTACAATATCATTGTATAGATGTCTAGTGTCTATATAATATATCCCAGTACAATATCATTGTATAGATGTCTAGTGTTTTTATAATATATATCAGTGCAATATCATTGTATAGATGTCTAGTATTTATATAATATATACCAGTGCAATATCATTGTATATATCTAGTGTTTATTTAATATATCCCGGTGCAATATCATTGTATAGATGTCTAGTGTTTATATAATATATCTCAGTGCAATATCATTATATATATCTAGTGTTTATTTAATATATCCCAGTGTAATATCATTGTATAGATGTCTAGTGTTTAATATATCCCAGTGCAATTTCATTGTTTAGATGTCTAGTGTTTATTTAATATATCCCAGTGTAATATCATTGTATAGAGGTCTAGTGTTTATATAATATATCCCAGTGCAATATCATTGAATAGATGTCTAGTTTTTATATAATATATCCCAGTGCAATATCATTGTATAGATGTCTAGTGTTTATTTAATATATCCCAGTGCAATATCATTGTATAGATGTCTAGTGTTTATATAATATATCCCAGTGAGATATCATTGTATAGATGTCTAGTGTTTATATAATATATCCCAGTGCAATATCATTGTATAGATGTCTAGTGTTTATCTAATATATCCCAGTGAGATATCATTGTATAGATGTCTAGTGTTTATATAATATATCCCAGTGCAATATCATTGTATAGATGTCTAGTGTTTATATAATATATCCCAGTGAGATATCATTGTATAGATGTCTAGTGTTTATATAAAATACCCCAGTACAATATCATTATATAGATGTCTAGTGTTTATTTAATATATCCCAGTGCAATATCATTGTATAGATGTCTAGTGTTTATATAATATATACCAGTGCAATATCATTGTATAGATGTCTAGTGTTTATATAAAATATCCCAGTACAATATCATTGTATAGATGTCTAGTGTTTATATAAAATACCCCAGTGCAATATCATTGTATAGATGTCTAGTGTTTATATAATATATCCCAGTGCAATATCATTATATAGATGTCTAGTGTTTATTTAATATATCCCAGTACAATATCATTGTATAGATGTCTAGTGTTTATATAAAATACCCCAGTGCAATATCATTGTATAGATGTCTAGTGTTTGTATAATATATCCCAGTGCAATATCATTGTATAGATGTCTAGTGTTTATATAATAAATACCAGTGCAATATCATTGCATAGATGTCTAGTTTTTATTTAATATATCCCAGTACAATATCATTGTATAGATGTCTAGTGTTTATATAAAAAAAAACAGTGCAATATCATTGTGTAGATGTCTAGTGTTTAAATAATATATCCCAGTGCAATATCATTGTATAGGTGTCTAGTGTTTATATAATGTATCCCAGTGCAATATCATTGTATATATTTCTAGTGTTTATATAATATATCCCAGTGAAATATCATTGTATAGATGTCTAGTGTTTATTTAATATATACCAGTGTAATATCATTGTATAGATCCCTAGTGTTTATTTAATATATACCATTATAATATCATTGTATATATCTAGTGTTTATTTAATATATCCCAGTGTAATATCATTGTATAGATGTCTAGTGCTTATATAATATATCTCAGTGCAATATCATTGTATATATCTAGTGTTTATTTAATATATTCCAGTGTAATATCATTGTATAGATGTCTAGTGTTTAATATATCCCAGTGCAATATCATTGCATAGATGTCTAGTGTTTATTTAATATATCCCAGTGTAATATCATTGTATAGATGTCTAGTGTTTATATAATATATCCCAATGCAAAATCATTGTATAGATGTCTAGTGTTTAATATATCCCAGTGCAATATCATTGTATAGATGTCTAGTGTTTATATAATATATACCAGTGCAATATCATTGTATAGATGTCTAGTGTTTAATATATCCCAGTGCAAAATCATTGTATAGATGTCTAGTGTTTAATATATGCCAGTGCAATATCATTGTATAGATGTCTAGTGTTTAATATATCCCAGTGCAAAATCATAGTATAGATGTCTAGTGTTTAATATATCCCAGTGCAATATCATTGTATAGATGTCTAGTGTTTATATAATATATCCCAGTGCAATATCATTGTATAGATGTCTAGTGTTTATTTAATATATCCCAGTGCAATATCATTGTATATATGTCTAGTGTTTATTTAATATATCCCAGTACAATATCATTGTATAGATGTCTAGTGTTTATATAAAATACCCCAGTGCAATATCATTGTATAGATGTCTAGTGTTTATATAATATATCCCAGTGCAATATCATTGTATAGATGTCTAGTGTTTATATAATATATACCAGTGCAATATCATTGTATAGATGTCTAGTTTTTATTTAATATATCCCAGTACACTATCATTGTATAGATGTCTAGTGTTTATATAAAATACCCCAGTGCAATATCATTGTATAGATGTCTAGTGTTTATATAATATATCCCAGTGCAATATCATTGTATAGGTGTCTAGTGTTTATATAATATACCCCAGTGCAATATCATTGTATAGATGTCTAGTGTTTATTTAATATATACCAGTGTAATATCATTGTATAGATGTCTAGTGTTTATTTAATATATACCAGTGTAATATCATTGTATATATCTAGTGTTTATTTAATATATCCAAGTGCAATATCATTGTATAGATGTCTAGTGTTTATATAATATATCTCAGTGCAATATCATTGTATACATCTAGTGTTTATTTAATATATTCCAGTGTAATATCATTGTATAGATGTCTAGTGTTTAATATATCCCAGTGCAATATCATTGTATAGATGTCTAGTGTTTATTTAATATATCCCAGTGTAATATCATTGTATAGATGTCTAGTGTTTATATAATATATCCCAGTGCAATATCATTGTATAGATGTCTAGTGTTTAATATATCCCAGTGCAATATCATTGTATAGATGTCTAGTGTTTATTTAATATATCCCAGTGTGATATCATTGTATAGATGTCTAGTGTTTATATAATATATCCCAGTGCAATATCATTGTATAGATGTCTAGTGTTTAATATATCCCAGTGCAATATCATTGTATAGATGTCTAGTGTTTATTTAATATATACCAGTGCAATATCATTGTACAGATGTCTAGTGTTTATATAATATATATCAGTGCAATATCATTGTATATATCTAGTGTTTATATAATATATCTCAGTGCAATATAATTGTATAGATGTCTAGTGTTTATATAATATATCTCAGTGCAATATCATTGTATAGATGTCTAATGTTTGTATAATATACCTCAATGCAATATCATTGTATATATCTAGTGTTTATATAATATATCTCAGTGCAATATCATTGTATATATCTAGTGTTTATATAATATATCCCAGTGCAATATCATTGTATATATTTCTAGTGTTTATTTAATATATCCCAGTGCAATATCGTTGTATATATTTCTAGTGTTTATTTAATATATCCCAGTGCAATATTATTGTATAGATGTCTAGTGTTTATATAATATATCCCAGTGCAATATCATTGTATATATTTCTAGTGTTTATTTAATATATCCCAGTGCAATATCATTGTATAGATGTCTAGTGTTTATTTAATATATCCCAGTGCAATATCATTGTATAGATGTCTAGTGTTTATATAATATATCCCAGTGCAATATCATTGTATATATGTCTAGTGTTTATATAATATATCCCAGTGCAATATCATTGTATAGATGTCTAGTGTTTATTTAATATATCCCAGTGCAATATCATTGTATAGATGTCTAGTGTTTCTATAATGTATCCCAGTGAGATATCATTGTATAGATGTCTAGTGTTTATATAATATATCCCAGTGTAATATCATTGTATAGATGTCTAGTGTTTATATAATATATCTCAGTGCAATATCATTGTATATATCTAGTGTTTATTTAATATATCCCAGGGCAATATCATTGTATATATGTCTCGTGTTTGTTTAATATATCCCAGTGCAATATCATTGTATAGATGTCTAGTGTTTATATAATATATCCCAGTGCAATATCATTGTATAGATGTCTAGTGTTTAATATATCCCAGTGCAATATCATTGTATAGATGTCTAGTGTTTAATATATCCCAGTGCAATATCATTATATAAATGTCTAGTGTTTATTTAATATATCCCATTGCAATATCATTGTATAGATGTCTAGTGTTTATTTAATATATCCCAGTGCAATATCATTGTATAGATGTCTAGTGTTTATTTAATATATCCCAGTGCAATATCATTGTATAAATGTTTAGTGTTTATATAATATATCCCAGTGCAATATCATTGTATAGATGTCTAGTGGTTATTTAATATATCCCAGTGCAATATCATTGTATAGATGTCTAGTGTTTATTTAATATATCCCAGTGCAATATCATTGTATAGATGTCTAGTGTTTATATAATATATCCCAGTGCAATATCATTGTATATATGTCTAGTGTTTATATAATATATCCCAGTGCAATATCATTGTATAGATGTCTAGTGTTTATTTAATATATCCCAGTGCAATATCATTGTATAGATGTCTAGTGTTTCTATAATGTATCCCAGTGAGATATCATTGTATAGATGTCTAGTGTTTATATAATATATCCCAGTGCAATATCATTGTATAGATGTCTAGTGTTTATTTAATATATCCCAGTGAGATATCATTGTATAGATGTCTAGTGTTTCTATAATGTATCCCAGTGAGATATCATTGTATAGATGTCTAGTGTTTATATAATATATCCCAGTGCAATATCATTGTATAGATGTCTAGTGTTTATTTAATATATCCCAGTGAGATATCATTGTATAGATGTCTAGTGTTTCTATAATGTATCCCAGTGAGATATCATTGTATAGATGTCTAGTGTTTATATAATATATCCCAGTGCAATATCATTGTATAGATGTCTAGTGTTTATATAATATATCCCAGTGAGATATCATTGTATAGATGTCTAGTGTTTAATATATCCCAGTGCAATATCATTGTATAGATCTCTAGTGTTTATATAATGTATCCCAGTGAGATATCATTGTATAGATGTCTAGTGTTTATTTAATATATCCCAGTGCAATATCATTGTATAGATGTCTAGTGTTTATATAAAATATCCCAGTACAATATCATTGTATAGATGTCTAGTGTTTATATAAAATACCCCAGTGCAATATCATTGTATAGATGTCTAGTGTTTATATAATATACCCCAGTGCAATATCATTGTATAGATGTCTAGTGTTTATATAATATATCCCAGTGCAATATCATTGTATAGATGTCTAGTGTTTATTTAATATATCCCAGTACAATATAATTGTATAGATGTCTAGTGTTTATATAATATATTCCAGTGCAATATCATTGTATAGATGTCTAGTTTTTATTTAATATATCCCAGTACAATATCATTGTATAGATGTCTAGTGTTGATATAAAAAAAAAACCAGTGCAATATCATTGTATAGATGTCCAGTGTTTATATAATATATCCCAGTTCAATATCATTGTATAGGTGTCTAGTGTTTATATAATATATCCCAGTGCAATATCATTGTATATATGTCTAGTGTTTATATAATATATACCAGTGTAATATCATTGTATAGATGTCTAGTGTTTATTTAATATATACCAGTGTAATATCATTGTATATATCTAGTGTTTATATAATATATCT
Organism: Bombina bombina; assembly: GCF_027579735.1. Taxonomy (NCBI): domain Eukaryota; kingdom Metazoa; phylum Chordata; class Amphibia; order Anura; family Bombinatoridae; genus Bombina; species Bombina bombina. The sequence continues at coordinate 20,854,447 of NC_069501.1, read as the reverse complement.
CAGTGCAATATCATTGTATAGATGTCTAGTGTTTAATATATCCCAGTGCAATATCATTGTATAGATGTCTAGTGTTTATTTAATATATCCCAGTGTGATATCATTGTATAGATGTCTAGTGTTTATATAATATATCCCAGTGCAATATCATTGTATAGATGTCTAGTGTTTAATATATCCCAGTGCAATATCATTGTATAGATGTCTAGTGTTTATTTAATATATACCAGTGCAATATCATTGTATAGATGTCTAGTGTTTATATAATATATATCAGTGCAATATCATTGTATATATCTAATGTTTATATAATATATCCCAGTGAGATATCATTGTATAGATGTCTAGTGTTTATATAAAATACCCCAGTACAATATCATTATATAGATGTCTAGTGTTTATTTAATATATCCCAGTGCAATATCATTGTATAGATGTCTAGTGTTTATATAATATATACCAGTGCAATATCATTGTATAGATGTCTAGTGTTTATATAAAATATCCCAGTACAATATCATTGTATAGATGTCTAGTGTTTATATAAAATACCCCAGTGCAATATCATTGTATAGATGTCTAGTGTTTATATAATATATCCCAGTGCAATATCATTATATAGATGTCTAGTGTTTATTTAATATATCCCAGTACAATATCATTGTATAGATGTCTAGTGTTTATATAAAATACCCCAGTGCAATATCATTGTATAGATGTCTAGTGTTTGTATAATATATCCCAGTGCAATATCATTGTATAGATGTCTAGTGTTTATATAATAAATACCAGTGCAATATCATTGCATAGATGTCTAGTTTTTATTTAATATATCCCAGTACAATATCATTGTATAGATGTCTAGTGTTTATATAAAAAAAACCAGTGCAATATCATTGTGTAGATGTCTAGTGTTTATATAATATATCCCAGTGCAATATCATTGTATAGGTGTCTAGTGTTTATATAATGTATCCCAGTGCAATATCATTGTATATATTTCTAGTGTTTATATAATATATCCCAGTGTAATATCATTGTATAGATGTCTAGTGCTTATATAATATATCTCAGTGCAATATCATTGTATATATCTAGTGTTTGTTTAATATATTCCAGTGTAATATCATTGTATAGATGTCTAGTGTTTAATATATCCCAGTGCAATATCATTGTATAGATGTCTAGTGTTTATTTAATATATCCCAGTGCAATATCATTGTATAGATGTCTAGTGTTTATATAATATATACCAGTGCAATATCATTGTATAGATGTCTAGTTTTTATTTAATATATCCCAGTACACTATCATTGTATAGATGTCTAGTGTTTATATAAAATACCCCAGTGCAATATCATTGTATAGATGTCTAGTGTTTATATAATATATCCCAGTGCAATATCATTGTATAGGTGTCTAGTGTTTAAATAATATATCCCAGTGTAATTTCATTGTATAGATGTCTAGTGTTTATTTAATATATACCAGTGTAATATCATTGTATATATCTAGTGTTTATTTAATATATTCCAGTGTAATATCATTGTATAGATGTCTAGTGTTTAATATATCCCAGTGCAATATCATTGTATAGATGTCTAGTGTTTATTTAATATATCCCAGTGTAATATCATTGTATAGATGTCTAGTGTTTATATAATATATCCCAGTGCAAAATCATTGTATAGATGTCTAGTGTTTAATATATCCCAGTGCAATATCATTGTATAGATGTCTAGTGTTTATATGATATACCCCAGTGCAATATCATTGTATAGGTGTCTAGTGTTTAATATATCCCAGTGCAATATCATTGTATAGATGTCTAGTGTTTAATATATCCCAGTGCAAAATCATTGTATAGATGTCTAGTGTTTAATATATCCCAGTGCAATATCATTGTATAGATGTCTAGTGTTTATTTAATATATCCCAGTGTAATATCATTGTATAGATGTCTAGTGTTTATATAATATATCCCAGTGCAAAATCATTGTATAGGTGTCTAGTGTTTAATATATCCCAGTGCAATATCATTGTATAGATGTCTAGTGTTTAATATATCCCAGTGCAAAATCATTGTATAGATGTCTAGTGTTTAATATATCCCAGTGCAATATCATTGTATATATGTCTAGTGTTTATATAATATATACCAGTGTAATATCATTGTATAGATGTCTAGTGTTTATTTAATATATACCAGTGTAATATCATTGTATATATCTAGTGTTTATTTAATATATCCCAGTGCAATATCCTTGTATAGATGTCTAGTGTTTATATAATATATCTCAGTGCAATATCATTGTATATATCTAGTGTTTATTTAATATATTCCAGTGTAATATCATTGTATAGATGTCTAGTGTTTAATATATCCCAGTGCAATATCATTGTATAGATGTCTAGTGTTTATTTAATATATCCCAGTGTAATATCATTGTATAGATGTCTAGTGTTTATATAATATATCCCAGTGTAAAATCATTGTATAGCTGTCTAGTGTTTAATATATCCCAGTGCAATATCATTGTATAGATGTCTAGTGTTTATTTAATATATACCAGTGCAATATCATTGTATAGATGTCTAGTGTTTATTTATTATATCCCAGTGCAAAATCAATGTATAGATGTCTAGTGTTTATATAATATATCCCAGTGTAATATCATTGTATAGATGTCTAGTGTTTATATAATATATCTCAGTGCAATATCATTGTATATATCTAGTGTTTATTTAATATATCCCAGTGCAATATCATTGTATATATGTCTCGTGTTTGTTTAATATATCCCAGTGCAATATCATTGTATAGATGTCTAGTGTTTATATAATATATCCCAGTGCAATATCATTGTGTAGATGTCTAGTGTTTAATATATCCCAGTGCAATATCATTGTGTAGATGTCTAGTGTTTAATATATCCCAGTGCAATATCATTGTATAGATGTCTAGTGTTTAATATATCCCAGTGCAATATCATTATATAAATGTCTAGTGTTTATTTAATATATCCCAGTGCAATATCATTGTATAGATGTCTAGTGTTTATTTAATATATCCCAGCGCAATATCATTGTATAGATGTCTAGTGTTTATTTAATATATCCCAGTGCAATATCATTGTATAAATGTCTAGTGTTTATATAATATATCCCAGTGCAATATCATTGTATAGATGTCTAGTGGTTATTTAATATATCCCAGTGCAATATCATTGTATAGATGTCTAGTGTTAACTTAATATATCCCAGTGCAATATCATTGTATAGATGTCTAGTGTTTATATAATATATCCCAGTGCAATATCATTGTATATATGTCTAGTGTTTATATAATATATCCCAGTGCAATATCATTGTATAGATGTCTAGTGTTTATTTAATATATCCCAGTGCAATATCATTGTATAGATGTCTAGTGTTTCTATAATGTATCCCAGTGAGATATCATTGTATAGATGTCTAGTGTTTCTATAATATATCCCAGTGCAATATCATTGTATAGATGTCTAGTGTTTATTTAATATATCCCAGTGAGATATCATTGTATAGATGTCTAGTGTTTATATAATATATCCCAGTGTAATATCATTGTATAGATGTCTAGTGTTTATATAATATATCCCAGTGAGATATAATTGTATAGATGTCTAGTGTTTATATAAAATACCCCAGTACAATATCATTATATAGATGTCTAGTGTTTATTTAATATATCCCAGTGCAATATCATTGTATAGATGTCTAGTGTTTATATAATATATTCCAGTGCAATATCATTGTATAGATGTCTAGTGTTTATATAAAATATCCCAGTACAATATCATTGTATAGATGTCTAGTGTTTATATAAAATACCCCAGTGCAATATCATTGTAAAGATGTCTAGTGTTTATATAATATATCTCAGTGCAATATCATTGTATAGATGTCTAGTGTTTAATATATCCCAGTGCAATATCATTGTATAGATGTCTAGTGTTTATTTAATATATCCCAGTGTGATATCATTGTATAGATGTCTAGTGTTTATATAATATATCCCAGTGCAATATCATTGTATAGATGTCTAGTGTTTATTTAATATATACCAGTGCAATATCATTGTATAGATGTCTAGTGTTTATATAATATATATCAGTGCAATATCATTGTATATATCTAGTGTTTATATAATATATCCCAGTGAGATATCATTGTATAGATGTCTAGTGTTTATATAAAATACCCCAGTACAATATCATTATATAGATGTCTAGTGTTTATTTAATATATCCCAGTGCAATATCATTGTATAGATGTCTAGTGTTTATTTAATATATCCCAGTGCAATATCATTGTATAAATGTCTAGTGTTTATATAATATATCCCAGTGCAATATCATTGTATAGATGTCTAGTGGTTATTTAATATATCCCAGTGCAATATCATTGTATAGATGTCTAGTGTTAACTTAATATATCCCAGTGCAATATCATTGTATAGATGTCTAGTGTTTATATAATATATCCCAGTGCAATATCATTGTATACATGTCTAGTGTTTATATAATATATCCCAGTGCAATATCATTGTATAGATGTCTAGTGTTTATTTAATATATCCCAGTGCAATATCATTGTATAGATGTCTAGTGTTTCTATAATGTATCCCAGTGAGATATCATTGTATAGATGTCTAGTGTTTATATAATATATCCCAGTGCAATATCATTGTATAGATGTCTAGTGTTTATTTAATATATCCCAGTGAGATATCATTGTATAGATGTCTAGTGTTTCTATAATGTATCCCAGTGAGATATCATTGTATAGATGTCTAGTGTTTCTATAATATATCCCAGTGCAATATCATTGTATAGATGTCTAGTGTTTATTTAATATATCCCAGTGAGATATCATTGTATAGATGTCTAGTGTTTATATAATATATCCCAGTGTAATATCATTGTATAGATGTCTAGTGTTTATATAATATATCCCAGTGAGATATAATTGTATAGATGTCTAGTGTTTATATAAAATACCCCAGTACAATATCATTATATAGATGTCTAGTGTTTATTTAATATATCCCAGTGCAATATCATTGTATAGATGTCTAGTGTTTATATAATATATTCCAGTGCAATATCATTGTATAGATGTCTAGTGTTTATATAAAATATCCCAGTACAATATCATTGTATAGATGTCTAGTGTTTATATAAAATACCCCAGTGCAATATCATTGTATAGATGTCTAGTGTTTATATAATATATCTCAGTGCAATATCATTGTATAGATGTCTAGTGTTTAATATATCCCAGTGCAATATCATTGTATAGATGTCTAGTGTTTATTTAATATATCCCAGTGTGATATCATTGTATAGATGTCTAGTGTTTATATAATATATCCCAGTGCAATATCATTGTATAGATGTCTAGTGTTTAATATATCCCAGTGCAATATCATTGTATAGATGTCTAGTGTTTATTTAATATATACCAGTGCAATATCATTGTATAGATGTCTAGTGTTTATATAATATATATCAGTGCAATATCATTGTATATATCTAGTGTTTATATAATATATCCCAGTGAGATATCATTGTATAGATGTCTAGTGTTTATATAAAATACCCCAGTACAATATCATTATATAGATGTCTAGTGTTTATTTAATATATCCCAGTGCAATATCATTGTATAGATGTCTAGTGTTAACTTAATATATCCCAGTGCAATATCATTGTATAGATGTCTAGTGTTTATATAATATATCCCAGTGCAATATCATTGTATATATGTCTAGTGTTTATATAATATATCCCAGTGCAATATCATTGTATAGATGTCTAGTGTTTATTTAATATATCCCAGTGCAATATCATTGTATAGATGTCTAGTGTTTCTATAATGTATCCCAGTGAGATATCATTGTATAGATGTCTAGTGTTTATATAATATATCCCAGTGCAATATCATTGTATAGATGTCTAGTGTTTATTTAATATATCCCAGTGAGATATCATTGTATAGATGTCTAGTGTTTCTATAATGTATCCCAGTGAGATATCATTGTATAGATGTCTAGTGTTTCTATAATATATCCCAGTGCAATATCATTGTATAGATGTCTAGTGTTTATTTAATATATCCCAGTGAGATATCATTGTATAGATGTCTAGTGTTTATATAATATATCCCAGTGTAATATCATTGTATAGATGTCTAGTGTTTATATAATATATCCCAGTGAGATATAATTGTATAGATGTCTAGTGTTTATATAAAATACCCCAGTACAATATCATTATATAGATGTCTAGTGTTTATTTAATATATCCCAGTGCAATATCATTGTATAGATGTCTAGTGTTTATATAATATATTCCAGTGCAATATCATTGTATAGATGTCTAGTGTTTATATAAAATATCCCAGTACAATATCATTGTATAGATGTCTAGTGTTTATATAAAATACCCCAGTGCAATATCATTGTATAGATGTCTAGTGTTTATATAATATATCCCAGTGCAATATCATTGTATAGATGTCTAGTGTTTATTTAATATATCCCAGTACAATATAATTGTATAGATGTCTAGTGTTTATATAATATATTCCAGTGCAATATCATTGTATAGATGTCTAGTTTTTATTTAATATATCCCAGTACAATATCATTGTATAGATGTCTAGTGTTGATATAAAAAAAAAACCAGTGCAATATCATTGTATAGATGTCCAGTGTTTATATAATATATCCCAGTTCAATATCATTGTATAGGTGTCTAGTGTTTATATAATATATCCCAGTGCAATATCATTGTATATATGTCTAGTGTTTATATAATATATACCAGTGTAATATCATTGTATAGATGTCTAGTGTTTATTTAATATATACCAGTGTAATATCATTGTATATATCTAGTGTTTATTTAATATATCCCAGTGCAATATCATTGTATAGATGTCTAGTGTTTATATAATATATCTCAGTGCAATATCATTGTATATATCTAGTGTTTATTTAATATATTCCAGTGTAATATCATTGTATAGATGTCTAGTGTTTAATATATCCCAGTGCAATATCATTGTATAGATGTCTAGTGTTTATTTAATATATCCCAGTGTAATATCATTGTATAGATGTCTAGTGTTTATATAATATATCCCAGTGTAAAATCATTGTATAGCTGTCTAGTGTTTAATATATCCCAGTGCAATATCATTGTATAGATGTCTAGTGTTTATTTAATATATACCAGTGCAATATCATTGTATAGATGTCTAGTGTTTATATAATATATCCCAGTGCAATATCATTGTATAGATGTCTAGTGTTTATATAATATATCCCAGTGCAATATCATCGTATAGATGTCTAGTGTTTATATAATATATACCAGTGCAATATCATTGTATAGATGTCTAGTGTTTAATATATCCCAGTACAATATCATTGTATAGATGTCTAGTGTTTAATATATCCCAGTGCAATATCATTGTATAGATGTCTAGTGTTTAATATATCCCAGTGCAAAATCATTGTATAGATGTCTAGTGTTTAATATATCCCAGTGCAATATCATTGTACAGATGTCTAGTGTTTATTTAATATATCCCAGTACAATATAATTGTATAGATGTCTAGTGTTTATATAATATATCCCAGTGCAATATCATTGTATAGATGTCTAGTGTTTATTTAATATATCCCAGTGCAATATCATTGCATATATGTCTAGTGTTTATTTAATATATCCCAGTACAATATCATTGTATAGATGTCTAGTGTTTATTTAATATATCCCAGTGCAATATCATTGTATAGATGTCTAGTGTTTATATAATATATCCCAGTGCAATATCATTGTTTAGATGTCTAGTGTTTATATAATATATACCACTGCAATATCATTGTATAGATGTCTAGTTTTTATTTAATATATCCCAGTACACTATCATTGTATAGATGTCTAGTGTTTATATAAAATACCCCAGTGCAATATCATTGTATAGATGTCTAGTGTTTATATAAAATACCCCAGTGCAATATCAATGTATAGATGTCTAGTGTTTATATGATATACCCCAGTGCAATATCATTGTATAGGTGTCTTGTGTTTAATATATCCCAGTGCAATATCATTGTATAGATGTCTAGTGTTTAAGATATCCCAGTGCAAAATCATTGTATAGATGTCTAGTGTTTAATATATCCCAGTGCAATATCATTGTACATATGTCTAGTGTTTATTTAATATATCCCAGTACAATATAATTGTATAGATGTCTAGTGTTTATATAATATATCCCAGTGCAATATCATTGTATAGATGTCTAGTGTTTATTTAATATATCCCAGTGCAATATCATTGTATAGATGTCTAGTGTTTATTTAATATATCCCAGTGCAATATCATTGTATATATGTCTAGTGTTTATTTAATATATCCCAGTACAATATCATTGTATAGATGTCTAGTGTTTATTTAATATATCCCAGTACAATATCATTGTATAGATGTCTAGTGTTTATATAAAATACCCCAGTGCAATACCATTGTATAGATGTCTAGTGTTTATATAATATATCCCAGTGCAATATCATTGTATAGATGTCTAGTGTTTATTTAATATATACCAGTGTAATATCATTGTATATATCTAGTGTTTATTTAATATATCCCAGTGCAATATCATTGTATAGATGTCTAGTGTTTATATTATATATCTCAGTGCAATATCATTGTATATATCTAGTGTTAATTTAATATATTCCAGTGTAATATCATTGTATAGATGTCTAGTGTTTAATATATCCCAGTGCAATATCATTGTATAGATGTCTAGTGTTTATTTAATATATCCCAGTGTAATATCATTGTATAGATGTCTAGTGTTTATATAATATATCCCAGTGCAAAATCATTGTATAGATGTCTAGTGTTTAATATATCCCAGTGCAATATCATTGTATAGATGTCTAGTGTTTATATGATATACCCCAGTGCAATATCATTGTATAGGTGTCTAGTGTTTAATATATCCCAGTGCAATATCATTGTATAGATGTCTAGTGTTTAATATATCCCAGTGCAAAATCATTGTATAGATGTCTAGTGTTTAATATATCCCAGTGCAATATCATTGTATAGATGTCTAGTGTTTATTTAATATATCCCAGTGTAATATCATTGTATAGATGTCTAGTGTTTATATAATATATCCCAGTGCAAAATCATTGTATAGATATCTAGTGTTTAATATATCCCAGTGCAATATCATTGTATAGATGTCTAGTGTTTATTTAATATATACCAGTGCAATATCATTGTATAGATGTCTAGTGTTTATATAATATATACCAGTGCAATTTCATTGTATAGATCTCTAGTGTTTATATAATATATCCCAGTGAGATATAATTGTATAGATGTCTAGTGTTTATATAAAATACCCCAGTGCAATATCATTATATAAATGTCTAGTGTTTATATAATATATACCAGTGTAATATCATTGTATAGATGTCTAGTGTTTATTTAATATATACCAGTGTAATATCATTGTATATATCTAGTGTTTATTTAATATATCCCAGTGCAATATTATTGTATAGATGTCTAGTGTTTATATAATATATCTCAGTGCAATATCATTGTATATATCTAGTGTTTATTTAATATATTCCAGTGTAATATCATTGTATAGATGTCTAGTGTTTAATATATCCCAGTGCAATATCATTGTATAGATGTCTAGTGTTTATTTAATATATCCCAGTGTAATATCATTGTATAGATGTCTAGTGTTTATATAATATATCCCAGTATAAAATCATTGTATAGCTGTCTAGTGTTTAATATATCCCAGTGCAATATCATTGTATAGATGTCTAGTGTTTATTTAATATATACCAGTGCAATATCATTGTATAGATGTCTAGTGTTTATATAATATATCCCAGTGTAATATCATTGTATAGATGTCTAGTGTTTATTTAATATATACCAGTGTAATATCATTGTATAGATGTCTAGTGTTTATTTAATATATACCAGTGCAATATCATTGTATAGATGTCTAGTGTTTATATAATATATACCAGTGTAATATCATTGTATAGATGTCTAGTGTTTATATAATATATCCCAGTGTAATATCATTGCATAGATGTCTAGTGTTTATTTAATATATACCAGTGCAATATCATTGTATAGATGTCTAGTGTTTATATAATATATCCCAGTGCAATATCATTGTATAGATGTCTAGTGTTTATATAATATATCCCAGTGCAATATCATCGTATAGATGTCTAGTGTTTATATAATATATACCAGTGCAATATCATTGTATAGATGTCTAGTGTTTAATATATCCCAGTACAATATCATTGTATAGATGTCTAGTGTTTAATATATCCCAGTGCAATATCATTGTATAGATGTCTAGTGTTTAATATATCCCAGTGCAAAATCATTGTATAGATGTCTAGTGTTTAATATATCCCAGTGCAATATCATTGTATAGATGTCTAGTGTTTATTTAATATATCCCAGTGTAATATCATTGTATAGATGTCTAGTGTTTATATAATATATCCCAGTGCAAAATCATTGTATAGATATCTAGTGTTTAATATATCCCAGTGCAATATCATTGTATAGATGTCTAGTGTTTATTTAATATATACCAGTGCAATATCATTGTATAGATGTCTAGTGTTTATATAATATATCCCAGTGCAATATCATTGTATAGATGTCTAGTGTTTATGTAATATATACCAGTGCAATATCATTGTATAGATGTCTAGTGTTTATATAATATATCCCAGTGCAATATCATTGTTTAGATGTCTAGTGTTTATATAATATATACCACTGCAATATCATTGTATAGATGTCTAGTTTTTATTTAATATATCCCAGTACACTATCATTGTATAGATGTCTAGTGTTTATATAAAATACCCCAGTGCAATATCATTGTATAGATGTCTAGTGTTTATATAAAATACCCCAGTGCAATATCATTGTATAGATGTCTAGTGTTTATATGATATACCCCAGTGCAATATCATTGTATAGGTGTCTTGTGTTTAAAATATCCCAGTGCAATATCATTGTATAGATGTCTAGTGTTTAAGATATCCCAGTGCAAAATCATTGTATAGATGTCTAGTGTTTAATATATCCCAGTGCAATATCATTGTACATATGTCTAGTGTTTATTTAATATATCCCAGTACAATATAATTGTATAGATGTCTAGTGTTTATATAATATATCCCAGTGCAATATCATTGTATAGATGTCTAGTGTTTATTTAATATATCCCAGTGCAATATCATTGTATAGATGTCTAGTGTTTATTTAATATATCCCAGTGCAATATCATTGTATATATGTCTAGTGTTTATTTAATATATCCCAGTACAATATCATTGTATAGATGTCTAGTGTTTATTTAATATATCCCAGTACAATATCATTGTATAGATGTCTAGTGTTTATATAAAATACCCCAGTGCAATACCATTGTATAGATGTCTAGTGTTTATATAATATATCCCAGTGCAATATCATTGTATAGATGTCTAGTGTTTATTTAATATATACCAGTGTAATATCATTGTATATATCTAGTGTTTATTTAATATATCCCAGTGCAATATCATTGTATAGATGTCTAGTGTTTATATTATATATCTCAGTGCAATATCATTGTATATATCTAATGTTAATTTAATATATTCCAGTGTAATATCATTGTATAGATGTCTAGTGTTTAATATATCCCAGTGCAATATCATTGTATAGATGTCTAGTGTTTATTTAATATATCCCAGTGTAATATCATTGTATAGATGTCTAGTGTTTATATAATATATCCCAGTGCAAAATCATTGTATAGATGTCTAGTGTTTAATATATCCCAGTGCAATATCATTGTATAGATGTCTAGTGTTTATATGATATACCCCAGTGCAATATCATTTTATAGGTGTCTAGTGTTTAATATATCCCAGTGCAATATCATTGTATAGATGTCTAGTGTTTAATATATCCCAGTGCAAAATCATTGTATAGATGTCTAGTGTTTAATATATCCCAGTGCAATATCATTGTATAGATGTCTAGTGTTTATTTAATATATCCCAGTGTAATATCATTGTATAGATGTCTAGTGTTTATATAATATATCCCAGTGCAAAATCATTGTATAGATATCTAGTGTTTAATATATCCCAGTGCAATATCATTGTATAGATGTCTAGTGTTTATTTAATATATACCAGTGCAATATCATTGTATAGATGTCTAGTGTTTATATAATATATCCCAGTGCAATATCATTGTATAGATGTCTAGTGTTTATGTAATATATACCAGTGCAATATCATTGTATAGATGTCTAGTGTTTAATATATCCCAGTGCAATATCATTGTATAGATGTCTAGTGTTTAATATATCCCAGTACAATATCATTGTATAGATGTCTAGTGTTTAATATATCGCAGTGCAATATCATTGTATAGATGTCTAGTGTTTAATATATCCCAGTGCAAAATCATTGTATAGATGTCTAGTGTTTAATATATCCCAGTGCAATATCATTGTACAGATGTCTAGTGTTTATTTAATATATCCCAGTACAATATAATTGTATAGATGTCTAGTGTTTATATAATATATCTCAGTGCAATATCATTGTATAGATGTCTAGTGTTTATTTAATATATCCCAGTGCAATATCATTGTATATATGTCTAGTGTTTATTTAATATATCCCAGTACAATATCATTGTATAGATGTCTAGTGTTTATTTAATATACCCCAGTGCAATATCATTGTATAGATGTCTAGTGTTTATATAATATATCCCAGTGCAATATCATTGTATAGATATCTAGTGTTTATATAATATATACCAGTGCAATATCATTGTATAGATGTCTAGTTTTTATTTAATATATCCCAGTACACTATCATTGTATAGATGTCTAGTGTTTATATAAAATACCCCAGTGCAATATCATTGTATAGATGTCTAGTGTTTATATAAAATACCCCAGTGCAATATCATTGTATAGATGTCTAGTGTTTATATAATATACCCCAGTGCAATATCATTGTATAGGTGTCTAGTGTTTATATAATATATCCCAGTGCAATATCATTGTATATATGTCTAATGTTTATATAATATATCCCAGTGTAATATCATTGTATAGATGTCTAGTGTTTATTTAATATATACCAGTGTAATATCATTGTATAGATGTCTAGTGTTTATTTAATATATACCAGTGTAATATCATTGTATAGATGTCTAGTGTTTATTTAATATATACCAGTGTAATATCATTGTATAGATGTCTAGTGTTTAATATATCCCAGTGCAAAATCATTGTATAGATGTCTAGTGTTTAATATATCCCAGTGCAATATCATTGTACAGATGTCTAGTGTTTATTTAATATATCCCAGTACAATATAATTGTATAGATGTCTAGTGTTTATATAATATATCCCAGTGCAATATCATTGTATAGATGTCTAGTGTTTATTTAATATATCCCAGTGCAATATCATTGCATATATGTCTAGTGTTTATTTAATATATCCCAGTACAATATCATTGTATAGATGTCTAGTGTTTATTTAATATATCCCAGTGCAATATCATTGTATAGATGTCTAGTGTTTATATAATATATCCCAGTGCAATATCATTGTTTAGATGTCTAGTGTTTATATAATATATACCACTGCAATATCATTGTATAGATGTCTAGTTTTTATTTAATATATCCCAGTACACTATCATTGTATAGATGTCTAGTGTTTATATAAAATACCCCAGTGCAATATCATTGTATAGATGTCTAGTGTTTATATAAAATACCCCAGTGCAATATCATTGTATAGATGTCTAGTGTTTATATGATATACCCCAGTGCAATATCATTGTATAGGTGTCTTGTGTTTAATATATCCCAGTGCAATATCATTGTATAGATGTCTAGTGTTTAAGATATCCCAGTGCAAAATCATTGTATAGATGTCTAGTGTTTAATATATCCCAGTGCAATATCATTGTACATATGTCTAGTGTTTATTTAATATATCCCAGTACAATATAATTGTATAGATGTCTAGTGTTTATATAATATATCCCAGTGCAATATCATTGTATAGATGTCTAGTGTTTATTTAATATATCCCAGTGCAATATCATTGTATAGATGTCTAGTGTTTATTTAATATATCCCAGTGCAATATCATTGTATATATGTCTAGTGTTTATTTAATATATCCCAGAACAATATCATTGTATAGATGTCTAGTGTTTATTTAATATATCCCAGTACAATATCATTGTATAGATGTCTAGTGTTTATATAAAATACCCCAGTGCAATACCATTGTATAGATGTCTAGTGTTTATATAATATATCCCAGTGCAATATCATTGTATAGATGTCTAGTGTTTATTTAATATATACCAGTGTAATATCATTGTATATATCTAGTGTTTATTTAATATATCCCAGTGCAATATCATTGTATAGATGTCTAGTGTTTATATTATATATCTCAGTGCAATATCATTGTATATATCTAGTGTTAATTTAATATATTCCAGTGTAATATCATTGTATAGATGTCTAGTGTTTAATATATCCCAGTGCAATATCATTGTATAGATGTCTAGTGTTTATTTAATATATACCACTGCAATATCATTGTATAGATGTCTAGTTTTTATTTAATATATCCCAGTACACTATCATTGTATAGATGTCTAGTGTTTATATAAAATACCCCAGTGCAATATCATTGTATAGATGTCTAGTGTTTATATAAAATACCCCAGTGCAATATCATTGTATAGATGTCTAGTGTTTATATAATATATCCCAGTGCAATATCATTGTATAGATGTCTAATGTTTATATAATATATCCCAGTGTAATATCATTGTATAGATGTCTAGTGTTTATTTAATATATCCCAGTGTAATATCATTGTATAGATGTCTAGTGTTTATATAATATATCCCAGTGCAAAATCATTGTATAGATGTCTAGTGTTTAATATATCCCAGTGCAATATCATTGTATAGATGTCTAGTGTTTATATGATATACCCCAGTGCAATATCATTGTATAGGTGTCTAGTGTTTAATATATCCCAGTGCAATATCATTGTATAGATGTCTAGTGTTTAATATATCCCAGTGCAAAATCATTGTATAGATGTCTAGTGTTTAATATATCCCAGTGCAATATCATTGTATAGATGTCTAGTGTTTATTTAATATATCCCAGTGTAATATCATTGTATAGATGTCTAGTGTTTATTTAATATATCCCAGTGTAATATCATTGTATAGATGTCTAGTGTTTATATAATATATCCCAGTGCAAAATCATTGTATAGATATCTAGTGTTTAATATATCCCAGTGCAATATCATTGTATAGATGTCTAGTGTTTATTTAATATATACCAGTGCAATATCATTGTATAGATGTCTAGTGTTTATATAATATATCCCAGTGCAATATCATTGTATAGATGTCTAGTGTTTATGTAATATATACCAGTGCAATATCATTGTATAGATGTCTAGTGTTTAATATATCCCAGTGCAATATCATTGTATAGATGTCTAGTGTTTAATATATCCCAGTACAATATCATTGTATAGATGTCTAGTGTTTAATATATCGCAGTGCAATATCATTGTATAGATGTCTAGTGTTTAATATATCCCAGTGCAATATCATTGTATAGATGTCTAGTGTTTAATATATCCCAGTGCAATATCATTGTACAGATGTCTAGTGTTTATTTAATATATCCCAGTACAATATAATTGTATAGATGTCTAGTGTTTATATAATATATCTCAGTGCAATATCATTGTATAGATGTCTAGTGTTTATTTAATATATCCCAGTGCAATATCATTGTATATATGTCTAGTGTTTATTTAATATATCCCAGTACAATATCATTGTATAGATGTCTAGTGTTTATTTAATATACCCCAGTGCAATATCATTGTATAGATGTCTAGTGTTTATATAATATATCCCAGTGCAATATCATTGTATAGATATCTAGTGTTTATATAATATATACCAGTGCAATATCATTGTATAGATGTCTAGTTTTTATTTAATATATCCCAGTACACTATCATTGTATAGATGTCTAGTGTTTATATAAAATACCCCAGTGCAATATCATTGTATAGATGTCTAGTGTTTATATAAAATACCCCAGTGCAATATCATTGTATAGATGTCTAGTGTTTATATAATATACCCCAGTGCAATATCATTGTATAGGTGTCTAGTGTTTATATAATATATCCCAGTGCAATATCATTGTATATATGTCTAATGTTTATATAATATATCCCAGTGTAATATCATTGTATAGATGTCTAGTGTTTATTTAATATATACCAGTGTAATATCATTGTATAGATGTCTAGTGTTTATTTAATATATACCAGTGTAATATCATTGTATAGATGTCTAGTGTTTATTTAATATATACCAGTGTAATATCATTGTATAGATGTCTAGTGTTTAATATATCCCAGTGCAAAATCATTGTATAGATGTCTAGTGTTTAATATATCCCAGTGCAATATCATTGTACAGATGTCTAGTGTTTATTTAATATATCCCAGTACAATATAATTGTATAGATGTCTAGTGTTTATATAATATATCCCAGTGCAATATCATTGTATAGATGTCTAGTGTTTATTTAATATATCCCAGTGCAATATCATTGCATATATGTCTAGTGTTTATTTAATATATCCCAGTACAATATCATTGTATAATTGTCTAGTGTTTATTTAATATATCCCAGTGCAATATCATTGTATAGATGTCTAGTGTTTATATAATATATCCCAGTGCAATATCATTGTTTAGATGTCTAGTGTTTATATAATATATACCACTGCAATATCATTGTATAGATGTCTAGTTTTTATTTAATATATCCCAGTACACTATCATTGTATAGATGTCTAGTGTTTATATAAAATACCCCAGTGCAATATCATTGTATAGATGTCTAGTGTTTATATAAAATACCCCAGTGCAATATCATTGTATAGATGTCTAGTGTTTATATGATATACCCCAGTGCAATATCATTGTATAGGTGTCTTGTGTTTAATATATCCCAGTGCAATATCATTGTATAGATGTCTAGTGTTTAAGATATCCCAGTGCAAAATCATTGTATAGATGTCTAGTGTTTAATATATCCCAGTGCAATATCATTGTACATATGTCTAGTGTTTATTTAATATATCCCAGTACAATATAATTGTATAGATGTCTA
Source organism: Bombina bombina (assembly GCF_027579735.1). NCBI lineage: Eukaryota > Metazoa > Chordata > Amphibia > Anura > Bombinatoridae > Bombina > Bombina bombina. The sequence goes on along the minus strand of NC_069501.1, from coordinate 20,837,038 downwards.
GTGTTTATATAATATATCCCAGTGCAATATCATTGTATAGATGTCTAGTGTTTATTTAATATATACCAGTGTAATATCATTGTATATATCTAGTGTTTATTTAATATATCCCAGTGCAATATCATTGTATAGATGTCTAGTGTTTATATTATATATCTCAGTGCAATATCATTGTATATATCTAGTGTTTATTTAATATATTCCAGTGTAATATCATTGTATAGATGTCTAGTGTTTAATATATCCCAGTGCAATATCATTGTATAGATGTCTAGTGTTTATTTAATATATCCCAGTGTAATATCATTGTATAGATGTCTAGTGTTTATATAATATATCCCAGTGCAAAATCATTGTATAGATGTCTAGTGTTTAATATATCCCAGTGCAATATCATTGTATAGATGTCTAGTGTTTATATGATATACCCCAGTGCAATATCATTGTATAGGTGTCTAGTGTTTAATATATCCCAGTGCAATATCATTGTATAGATGTCTAGTGTTTAATATATCCCAGTGCAAAATCATTGTATAGATGTCTAGTGTTTAATATATCCCAGTGCAATATCATTGTATAGATGTCTAGTGTTTATTTAATATATCCCAGTGTAATATCATTGTATAGATGTCTAGTGTTTATATAATATATCCCAGTGCAAAATCATTGTATAGATATCTAGTGTTTAATATATCCCAGTGCAATATCATTGTATAGATGTCTAGTGTTTATTTAATATATACCAGTGCAATATCATTGTATAGATGTCTAGTGTTTATATAATATATCCCAGTGCAATATCATTGTATAGATGTCTAGTTTTTATGTAATATATACCAGTGCAATATCATTGTATAGATGTCTAGTGTTTAATATATCCCAGTGCAATATCATTGTATAGATGTCTAGTGTTTAATATATCCCAGTACAATATCATTGTATAGATGTCTAGTGTTTAATATATCGCAGTGCAATATCATTGTATAGATGTCTAGTGTTTAATATATCCCAGTGCAAAATCATTGTATAGATGTCTAGTGTTTAATATATCCCAGTGCAATATCATTGTACAGATGTCTAGTGTTTATTTAATATATCCCAGTACAATATAATTGTATAGATGTCTAGTGTTTATATAATATATCTCAGTGCAATATCATTGTATAGATGTCTAGTGTTTATTTAATATATCCCAGTGCAATATCATTGTATATATGTCTAGTGTTTATTTAATATATCCCAGTACAATATCATTGTATAGATGTCTAGTGTTTATTTAATATATCCCAGTGCAATATCATTGTATAGATGTCTAGTGTTTATATAATATATCCCAGTGCAATATCATTGTATAGATGTCTAGTGTTTATATAATATATCCCAGTGCAATATCATTGTATAGATGTCTAGTGTTTATTTAATATATCCCAGTACAATATCATTGTATAGATGTCTAGTGTTTATATAATATATCCCAGTGCAATATCATTGTATAGATGTCTAGTGTTTATATAAAATATCCCAGTGCAATATCATTGTATAGATGTCTAGTGTTTAATATATCCCAGTGCAATATCATTGTATAGATGTCTAGTGTTTATATAATATATCCCAGTGCAATATCATTGTATAGGTGTCTAGTGTTTATATAATATATCCCAGTGCAATATCATTGTATAGATGTCTAGTGTTTATATAATATATACCAGTGTAATATCATTGTATAGATGTCTAGTGTTTATTTAATATATAGCAGTGTAATATCATTGTATATATCTAGTGTTTATTTAATATATCCAAGTGCAATATCATTGTATAGATGTCTAGTGTTTATATAATATATCTCAGTGCAATATCATTGTATACATCTAGTGTTTATTTAATATATTCCAGTGTAATATCATTGTATAGATGTCTAGTGTTTAATATATCCCAGTGCAATATCATTGTATAGATGTCTAGTGTTTATTTAATATATCCCAGTGTAATATCATTGTATAGATGTCTAGTGTTTATATAATATATCCCAGTGCAATATCATTGTATAGATGTCTAGTGTTTAATATATCCCAGTGCAATATCATTGTATAGATGTCTAGTGTTTATTTAATATATACCAGTGCAATATCATTGTATAGATGTCTAGTGTTTAATATATCCCAGTGCAATATCATTGTATAGATGTCTAGTGTTTAATATATCCCAGTGCAATATAATTGTATAGATATCTAGTGTTTATATAATATATCTCAGTGCAATATCATTGTATAGATGTCTAGTGTTTATATAATATATCTCAGTGCAATATCATTGTATAGATGTCTAGTGTTTATATAAAAAAAACCAGTGCAATATCATTGTGTAGATGTCTAGTGTTTATATAATATATCCAGTGCAATATCATTGTATAGGTGTCTAGTGTTTATATATTATATCCCAGTGCAATATCATTGTATATATTCTAGTGTTTATATAATATATCCCAGTGTAATATCATTGTAGATGTCTAGTGCTTATATAATATCTCAGTGCAATATCATTGTATATCTAGTGTTTGTTTAATATATTCCAGTGTAATATCATTGTATAGATGTCTAGGTTTATATATCCCAGTGCAATATCATTGTATAGATGTCTAGTGTTTATTTAATATATCCCAGTGCAATATCATTGTATAGATGTCTAGTGTTTATATAATATATACCAGTGCAATATCATTGTATAGATGTCTAGTGTTTATTTATTATATCCCAGTGCAATATCATTGTATAGATGTCTAGTGTTTAATATATCCCAGTGCAATATCATTGTATAGATGTCTAGTGTTTATATAATATATCCCAGTGCAATATCATTGTATAGATGTCTAGTGTTTATATAATATATCCCAGTGCAATATCATTGTATAGATGTCTAGTGTTTATTTAATATATACCAGTGCAATATCATTGTATAGATGTCTAGTGTTTATTTAATATATCCCAGTGCAATATCATTGTATAGATGTCTAGTGTTTATTTAATATATCCCAGTGCAATATCATTGTATAGATGTCTAGTGTTTATTTAATATATCCCAGTGTAATATCATTGTATAGATGTCTAGTGTTTATATAATATATCCCAGTGCAATATCATTGTATAGATGTCTAGTGTTTAATATATCCCAGTGCAATATCATTGTATAGATGTCTAGTGTTTATATAATATATCCCAGTGCAATATCATTGTATAGATGTCTAGTGTTTATTTAATATATCCCAGTGCAATATCATTGTATAGATGTCTAGTGTTTAATATATCCCAGTGCAAAATCATTGTATAGATGTCTAGTGTTTAATATATCCCAGTGCAATATCATTGTATAGATGTCTAGTGTTTATTTAATATATCCCAGTGTAATATCATTGTATAGATGTCTAGTGTTTATATAATATATCCCAGTGCAAAATCATTGTATAGATATCTAGTGTTTAATATATCCCAGTGCAATATCATTGTATAGATGTCTAGTGTTTATTTAATATATACCAGTGCAATATCATTGTATAGATGTCTAGTGTTTATATAATATATACCAGTGCAATTTCATTGTATAGATCTCTAGTGTTTATATAATATATCCCAGTGAGATATAATTGTATAGATGTCTAGTGTTTATATAAAATACCCCAGTGCAATATCATTATATAAATGTCTAGTGTTTATATAATATATACCAGTGTAATATCATTGTATAGATGTCTAGTGTTTATTTAATATATACCAGTGTAATATCATTGTATATATCTAGTGTTTATTTAATATATCCCAGTGCAATATTATTGTATAGATGTCTAGTGTTTATATAATATATCTCAGTGCAATATCATTGTATATCTAGTGTTTATTTAATATAATCCAGTGTAATATCATTGTATATATGTCTAGTGTTTAATATATCCCAGTGCAATATCATTGTATAGATGTCTAGTGTTTATTTAATATATCCCAGTGCAATATCATTGTATAGATGTCTAGTGTTTATATAAAATATCCCAGTGCAATATCATTGTATAGATGTCTAGTGTTTATTATATAATCCCAGTGCAATATCATTGTATAGATGTCTAGTGTTTATTTAATATATCCCAGTGCAATATCATTGTATAGATGTCTAGTGTTTATATATATATCCCAGTGCAATATCATTGTATAGATGTCTAGTGTTTATATAATATATCCCAGTGCAATATCATTGTATAGATGTCTAGTGTTTATTTAATATATCCCAGTGCAATATCATTGTATAGATGTCTAGTGTTTATATAATATATCCCAGTGCAATATCATTGTATAGATGTCTAGTGTTTATTTATATACCCCAGTGCAATATCATTGTATAGATGTCTAGTGTTTATATATATCCCAGTGCAATATCATTGTATAGATGTCTAGTGTTTAATATATCCCAGTGCAATATCATTGTATAGATGTCTAGTGTTTATTAATATATCCCAGTGCAATATCATTGTATAGATGTCTAGTGTTTATATAATATATCCCAGTGCAATATCATTGTATAGATGTCTAGTGTTTAATATATCCCAGTGCAATATCATTGTATAGATGTCTAGTGTTTATTTAATATATCCCAGTGCAATATCATTGTATAGATGTCTAGTGTTTATTTAATATATCCCAGTGCAATATCATTGTATAGATGTCTAGTGTTTATTTAATATATCCCAGTGCAATATCATTGTATAGATGTCTAGTGTTTATTTAATATATCCCAGTGCAATATCATTGTATAGATGTCTAGTGTTTATATAATATATCCCAGTGCAATATCATTGTATAGATGTCTAGTGTTTATATAATATATCCCAGTGCAATATCATTGTATAGATGTCTAGTGTTTATATAATATCCCAGTGCAATATCATTGTATAGATGTCTAGTGTTTATATATATACCCAGTGCAATATCATTGTATAGATGTCTAGTGTTTATTTAATATATCCCAGTGCAATATCATTGTATAGATGTCTAGTGTTTAATATATCCCAGTGCAATATCATTGTATAGATGTCTAGTGTTTAATATATCCCAGTGCAATATCATTGTATAGATGTCTAGTGTTTAATATATCCCAGTGCAATATCATTGTATAGATGTCTAGTGTTTATTTAATATATCCCAGTGCAATATCATTGTATAGATGTCTAGTGTTTATATAATATATCCCAGTGCAATATCATTGTATAGATGTCTAGTGTTTATTTAATATATCCCAGTGCAATATCATTGTATAGATGTCTAGTGTTTATTTAATATATCCCAGTGCAATATCATTGTATAGATGTCTAGTGTTTATATAATATATCCCAGTGCAATATCATTGTATAGATGTCTAGTGTTTATTTAATATATCCCAGTGCAATATCATTGTATAGATGTCTAGTGTTTATATAATATATCCCAGTGCAATATCATTGTATAGATGTCTAGTGTTTATATAATATATCCCAGTGCAATATCATTGTATAGATGTCTAGTGTTTATTTAATATATCCCCCGTGCAATATCATTGTATAGATGTCTAGTGTTTATATAATATATCCCAGTGCAATATCATTGTATAGATGTCTAGTGTTTATTAATATATCCCAGTGCAATATCATTGTATAGATGTCTAGTGTTTATATAATATCCCAGTGCAATATCATTGTATAGATGTCTAGTGTTTATTAATATATCCCAGTGCAATATCATTGTATAGATGTCTAGTGTTTATTTAATATATCCCAGTGCAATATCATTGTATAGATGTCTAGTGTTTATATAATATACCCAGTGCAATATCATTGTATAGATGTCTAGTGTTTATTTAATATAACCCAGTGTAATATCATTGTATAGATGTCTAGTGTTTATATAATATATACCCAGTGCAAAAATCATTGTAATAGATGTCTAGTGTTTATTAATATATCCCAGTGCAATATCATTGTATAGATGTCTAGTGTTTATATATATACCCAGTGCAATATCATTGTATAGATGTCTAGTGTTTAATATATCCCAGTGCAATATCATTGTATAGATGTCTAGTGTTTATTTAATATATCCCAGTGCAAAATCATTGTATAGATGTCTAGTGTTTAATATATCCCAGTGCAATATCATTGTATAGATGTCTAGTGTTTATTTATTATATCCCAGAGAAATATCATTGTATAGATGTCTAGTGTTTATTTAATATATCCCAGTACAATATCATTGTATAGATGTCTAGAGTTTATATAATATCCCAGTGCAAATCATTTGTATAGATGTCTAGTGTTTAATATATCCCCAGTGCAATATCATTGTATAGATGTCTAGTGTTTATTTAATATACTACCAATGCAATATCATTGTATTAGATGTCTAGTGTTTATTTAATAATCCAGTGCAAATATCATTTGTATAGATGTCTAGTGTTTATATAATATACCCAGTGCAATATCATTGTATAGATGTCTAGTGTTTAATATAATCCCCAGTGCAAATATCATTGTATAGATGTCTAGTGTTTAATATATCCCAGTACAATATCATTGTATAGATGTCTAGTGTTTAATATATCGCAGTGCAATATCATTGTATAGATGTCTAGTGTTTAATATATCCCAGTGCAAAATCATTGTATAGATGTCTAGTGTTTAATATATCCCAGTGCAATATCATTGTACAGATGTCTAGTGTTTATTTAATATATCCCAGTACAATATAATTGTATAGATGTCTAGTGTTTATATAATATATCCCAGTGCAATATCATTGTATAGATGTCTAGTGTTTATTTAATATATCCCAGTGCAATATCATTGTATATATGTCTAGTGTTTATTTAATATATCCCAGTACAATATCATTGTATAGATGTCTAGTGTTTATTTAATATACCCCAGTGCAATATCATTGTATAGATGTCTAGTGTTTATATAATATATCCCAGTGCAATATCATTGTATAGATATCTAGTGTTTATATAATATATACCAGTGCAATATCATTGTATAGATGTCTAGTTTTTATTTAATATATCCCAGTACAATATCATTGTATAGATGTCTAGTGTTTATATAAAATACCCCAGTGCAATATCATTGTATAGATGTCTAGTGTTTATATAAAATACCCCAGTGCAATATCATTGTATAGATGTCTAGTGTTTATATAATATACCCCAGTGCAATATCATTGTATAGGTGTCTAGTGTTTATATAATATATCCCAGTGCAATATCATTGTATATATGTCTAATGTTTATATAATATATCCCAGTGTAATATCATTGTATAGATGTCTAGTGTTTATTTAATATATACCAGTGTAATATCATTGTATAGATGTCTAGTGTTTATTTAATATATACCAGTGTAATATCATTGTATAGATGTCTAGTGTTTATTTAATATATACCAGTGTAATATCATTGTATAGATGTCTAGTGTTTAATATATCCCAGTGCAAAATCATTGTATAGATGTCTAGTGTTATATCCCAGTGCAATATCATTGTACAGATGTCTAGTGTTTATTTAATATATCCCAGTACAATATAATTGTATAGATGTCTAGTGTTTATATAATATATCCCAGTGCAATATCATTGTATAGATGTCTAGTGTTTATTTAATATATCCCAGTGCAATATCATTGCATATATGTCTAGTGTTTATTTAATATATCCCAGTACAATATCATTGTATAATTGTCTAGTGTTTATTTAATATATCCCAGTGCAATATCATTGTATAGATGTCTAGTGTTTATATAATATATCCCAGTGCAATATCATTGTTTAGATGTCTAGTGTTTATATAATATATACCACTGCAATATCATTGTATAGATGTCTAGTTTTTATTTAATATATCCCAGTACACTATCATTGTATAGATGTCTAGTGTTTATATAAAATACCCCAGTGCAATATCATTGTATAGATGTCTAGTGTTTATATAAAATACCCCAGTGCAATATCATTGTATAGATGTCTAGTGTTTATATGATATACCCCAGTGCAATATCATTGTATAGGTGTCTTGTGTTTAATATATCCCAGTGCAATATCATTGTATAGATGTCTAGTGTTTAAGATATCCCAGTGCAAAATCATTGTATAGATGTCTAGTGTTTAATATATCCCAGTGCAATATCATTGTACATATGTCTAGTGTTTATTTAATATATCCCAGTACAATATAATTGTATAGATGTCTAGTGTTTATATAATATATCCCAGTGCAATATCATTGTATAGATGTCTAGTGTTTATTTAATATATACCAGTGTAATATCATTGTATATATCTAGTGTTTATTTAATATATCCCAGTGCAATATCATTGTATAGATGTCTAGTGTTTATATTATATATCTCAGTGCAATATCATTGTATATATCTAGTGTTTATTTAATATATTCCAGTGTAATATCATTGTATAGATGTCTAGTGTTTAATATATCCCAGTGCAATATCATTGTATAGATGTCTAGTGTTTATTTAATATATCCCAGTGTAATATCATTGTATAGATGTCTAGTGTTTATATAATATATCCCAGTGCAAAATCATTGTATAGATGTCTAGTGTTTAATATATCCCAGTGCAATATCATTGTATAGATGTCTAGTGTTTATATGATATACCCCAGTGCAATATCATTGTATAGGTGTCTAGTGTTTAATATATCCCAGTGCAATATCATTGTATAGATGTCTAGTGTTTAATATATCCCAGTGCAAAATCATTGTATAGATGTCTAGTGTTTAATATATCCCAGTGCAATATCATTGTATAGATGTCTAGTGTTTATTTAATATATCCCAGTGCAATATCATTGTATAGATGTCTAGTGTTTATATAATATATCCCAGTGCAAAATCATTGTATAGATATCTAGTGTTTAATATATCCCAGTGCAATATCATTGTATAGATGTCTAGTGTTTATTTAATATATACCAGTGCAATATCATTGTATAGATGTCTAGTGTTTATATAATATATCCCAGTGCAATATCATTGTATAGATGTCTAGTTTTTATGTAATATATACCAGTGCAATATCATTGTATAGATGTCTAGTGTTTAATATATCCCAGTGCAATATCATTGTATAGATGTCTAGTGTTTAATATATCCCAGTACAATATCATTGTATAGATGTCTAGTGTTTAATATATCGCAGTGCAATATCATTGTATAGATGTCTAGTGTTTAATATATCCCAGTGCAAAATCATTGTATAGATGTCTAGTGTTTAATATATCCCAGTGCAATATCATTGTACAGATGTCTAGTGTTTATTTAATATATCCCAGTACAATATAATTGTATAGATGTCTAGTGTTTATATAATATATCTCAGTGCAATATCATTGTATAGATGTCTAGTGTTTATTTAATATATCCCAGTGCAATATCATTGTATATATGTCTAGTGTTTATTTAATATATCCCAGTACAATATCATTGTATAGATGTCTAGTGTTTATTTAATATACCCCAGTGCAATATCATTGTATAGATGTCTAGTGTTTATATAATATATCCCAGTGCAATATCATTGTATAGATATCTAGTGTTTATATAATATATACCAGTGCAATATCATTGTATAGATGTCTAGTTTTTATTTAATATATCCCAGTACACTATCATTGTATAGATGTCTAGTGTTTATATAAAATACCCCAGTGCAATATCATTGTATAGATGTCTAGTGTTTATATAAAATATCCCAGTGCAATATCATTGTATAGATGTCTAGTGTTTATATAATATACCCCAGTGCAATATCATTGTATAGGTGTCTAGTGTTTATATAATATATCCCAGTGTAATATCATTGTATAGATGTCTAGTGTTTATTTAATATATACCAGTGTAATATCATTGTATAGATGTCTAGTGTTTATTTAATATATAGCAGTGTAATATCATTGTATATATCTAGTGTTTATTTAATATATCCAAGTGCAATATCATTGTATAGATGTCTAGTGTTTATATAATATATCTCAGTGCAATATCATTGTATACATCTAGTGTTTATTTAATATATTCCAGTGTAATATCATTGTATAGATGTCTAGTGTTTAATATATCCCAGTGCAATATCATTGTATAGATGTCTAGTGTTTATTTAATATATCCCAGTGTAATATCATTGTATAGATGTCTAGTGTTTATATAATATATCCCAGTGCAATATCATTGTATAGATGTCTAGTGTTTAATATATCCCAGTGCAATATCATTGTATAGATGTCTAGTGTTTATTTAATATATACCAGTGCAATATCATTGTATAGGTGTCTAGTGTTTAATATATCCCAGTGCAATATCATTGTATAGATGTCTAGTGTTTAATATATCCCAGTGCAATATAATTGTATAGATATCTAGTGTTTATATAATATATCTCAGTGTAATATCATTGTATATATCTAGTGTTTATATAATATATCTCAGTGCAATATAATTGTATAGATGTCTCGTGTTTATATAATATATCTCAGTGCAATATCATTGTATAGATGTCTAGTGTTTGTATAATATACCTCAATGCAATATCATTGTATATATCTAGTGTTTATATAATATATCCCTTTGTAATATCATTGTATATATCTAGTGTTTATATAATATATCTCAGTGCAATATCATTGTATATATCTAGTGTTTATATAATATATCCCAGTGCAATATCATTGTATATATTTCTAGTGTTTATTTAATATATCCCAGTGCAATATCGTTGTATATATTTCTAGTGTTTATTTAATATATCCCAGTGCAATATCATTGTATAGATGTCTAGTGTTTATATAATATATCCCAGTGCAATATCAATGTATATATTTCTAGTGTTTGTTTAATATATCCCAGTGCAATATCATTGTATAGATGTTTAGTGTTTATTTATTATATCCCAGTGCAAAATCATTGTATAGATGTCTAGTGTTTATATAATATATCCCAGTGTAATATCATTGTATAGATGTCTAGTGTTTATATAATATATCTCAGTGCAATATCATTGTATATATCTAGTGTTTATTTAATATATCCCAGTGCAATATCATTGTATATATGTCTAGTGTTTGTTTAATATATCCCAGTGCAATATCATTGTATAAATTTCTAGTGTTTATTTAATATATCCCAGTGCAATATCATTGTATAGATGTCTAGTGTTTATTTAATATATCCCAGTGCAATATCATTGTATAGATGTCTAGTGTTTATTTAATATATCCCAGTGCAATATCATTGTATAAATGTCTAGTGTTTATATAATATATCCCAGTGCAATATCATTGTATAGATGTCTAGTGGTTATTTAATATATCCCAGTGCAATATCATTGTATAGATGTCTAGTGTTTATATAATATATCTCAGTGCAATATCATTGTATAGCTGTCTAGTGTTTATATAATATATCCCAGTACATTATCATTCTATATATGTCTAGAATTTATATAATATATCTCTGTGCAATATCACTGTATAGATGTCTAGTATTTATTTAATATATCCCAGTGCTATATCATTGTATAGATGTCTAGTGTTTATTTAATTTATCCCAGTGCAAAATCATTGTTTAGATGTCTAGTGTTTATTTATTATATCACAGTGCAATATCATTGTATAGATGTCTAAGCCTCTATTTATCAAGCTGTCAACCGCAAATACGCTGGAATTCCGCAGCGTATTTGTAGCGATCCTGATTCGCCTTAGTTATCAAAGGCTAGAGACCGGCAAAAGTAGAATTTAGTGACGTAACATACGATCCGCCGGACTCAGTCCGACACAGATCGATGCTTACGTCACTCCAGATGTTCCGAACGCAAGTTCGGCTCAATCTGACTACTTTTGCTAGTTATCAAATTACTAGCAGGTACGCTCGGCACTTTTCCGGCCCAGCGTACCTGGTTTTCAATCCGCCGCCCTGGAGGCAGCGGATGCCATTGGAATCAATGGGAGTCTGAAAGCAGCCAAAGCTCATGTTCGCTGCTGCCCGATATCCCATTGATTCCTATAGGAACGTGTACACCTAACACCCTAACATGTACCCCAAGTCTAAACACCCCTAATCTCCCCCCCCTACACTGCCGCCACCTACATTATACTTATTAACCCCTAATCTGCCCCCCTACACCGCCACCACCTACATTATACTTATTAACCCCTTATCTACTGCCCCTACACCGCCGCCACCTACATTATACTTATTAACCCCTAAACCACCGCTCCCGGACCCCGCTGCAACTAAATAAAGTTATTAACCCTAAACCGCTGCCACTCCCGGACCCCGCCGCCACCTACATTATATTTATTAACCCCTAATCTGCCCCCCCCTACACCGCCGCCACTATATTCATTTTATTAATCCCTAAACCTAAGTCTAACCCTAACCCTCCCTAACACCCCCCTAACTTACGGCTAGATTTAGAGTTTTGCGGCCAAAGGGGTGCATTAGCTACGCGTGTTTTTTTTCCCCTGCACCTTTTAAACGACGCTGGTATTCAGAGTTCTCTGAAGAGCTGCGTTAGGCTCTGTCAAGGTATTTGAAATATTATTAAATAATATATAGAAGTATATTTATCTTTATTTAATAAATCTGTGGATGTGCACATGGTCTGTAGAACAAAGGATTATTTCTAAGAGATCTCCCACACTCATTATGTAAAATTATGCTGAACACACAGTGGGGGACAGTGGAACATGAGGCCCATACCAAAGTTGCTATAATCAACTTACAGTTTGAGACAGGATGAGTCATAAAAGGCAAATTAAGAGGATAGATTGTCAGATAGGTGACACCACACAAAATATATGGAGACAAAATGTCTGAAATACCCTTTTGGAACTGATCAAAATCGTAGGGAAACAGCTTTTATGCACATAGGTGTTAGTTATCCCTAAACATCAAATACACATCTGCACTGCTAGTTAAACAGAAAATATGCTGTATTAAGACTTTTACAACTACTCGTGGATTGACCCCATGTGGGGCAGTGAAGGCCTTGGGAAACAAAAGACAGATGCTGAGGTGTGACTCTGAAGCACTAAAGCAAACAGCAAATAAACATTTTTTTTTCTCTCTGTTTGAATGCATGCCCCAGAATGTATTAAATATAGAAATTTGGGAAATTGTCTAATTCTCTATTATTATTACATGGGTATTTGCTAAGCTTGGGAGGTAACTGTTTTAGTCAGTCAAAAATGTTTAATAACCTCGATATTGTTTATATTTTTCAGACATATAATCTCAGATCTGCATGAAGAAGGTTCATACATCCTGGCCTTATTAGAAACATAAAATATGGCATATTCTTGTTGGAATACAGTACAATAATGAATTAAAAATAAGCTGTTATTTGTATAGAGATGCCAGGATGCTGATAAAATTGTGATACATTTTGAGCTAATGGTTAGCAGTATTGAATTGCCTTAATGTAATAAAATGTTAATAATATAACATATTTGGCATCAGAATAATCAGAAAAAAATAACCTAATATTAACCATCTGTAATTGGGGTTATATATGATTGATGCAGAGAATGTAATCTGATTAAATAACCATTTTATGAAAATGATTAACTTGCTTAAAAATGTTTTAGAGATGTAAAGGTGAATTTGTTTGTTTGTATGACTGCTGCCACCCGGTGTTGCCATGAGAGAACTACAGCCAGAAAGCCTTTTGGCTGTTAAATATAAGATATTCCAATTATCCAATAGCAGGGACAAGGTTTCGAAGGGCCACCCATATTTCACACCAATGATTACACTATAAAGTGATATGCAGAAAAAGGTAGAGAGACTGGCTGCTGAGTTTTGTAACTGACTGAAACTGTTTGCGTGGAACACAGTCAAACTATAAAAACAAAGTGGGCCATACTTATTCTCTTCCATTGCAATTACACTTATTTTATATGAGGTGGGAAAAGTCTTGAAGCTGAACATCATTTTGGTAAAGTATAAGAAAAGGGCTGCTAATTACATGTGATATTTTAAAGTCACTGCAGTTTAAAGTACAGTTAAAAGATTTAAAGAAGCAGTGTGTTTTTCAAGTTAACATTTCACAACCTATATATATTTTTTAAATCTGTATCTGATTTGTTAAGTAATTCATCTGTGCAAGTTCTGATACTGTAAATTTTGTATTAGGATAAATTACAGTTAAATAGCAGAATATATATATTATCCTATTGCTTAAGAGCACAATATAAAATTGTATTGTTTGGATGTTAAAAGATTTGTAAATAAGGCTGGTTTTTAAGATAAGCGTGTATGAATTTTGCATAGCATATTTAAATAGTTTTCAAGCGCATATAAATTTATTTCATATTCCTTTTTATTGCAAATATATTTCAATATGTTCATGGATATTAACTAAATAAAAGAATTCAGATATTTATATTAATTGTATGGTCTAGTAGATGCACGGTTGATTAGGGTTTCTATTTTTAAGGAAAATTATTATTTGTATTGTGATTATAACCCTGCCCTAAGCTGATATATTATTTGGATAGCACTACTAAGATTTTCATAAATATACTGACAGCTCCAAAAGGGAGCGTAGAGCATAATTTACCGCCACTTCAACTCTCAATACCAGCGTTGCTTACGGACGCGGCCAGCTTGAAAAACGTGCTCATGCACGATTCCCCCATAGGAAACAATGGGGCAGTTTGAGCTGAAAAAAAACCTAACACATGCAAAAAAGCAGCGTTCAGCTCCTAACGCAGCCCCATTGTTTCCTATGGGGAAACACATCCTAAGTCTGCACCTAACACCCTAGATATGGATGGAAGGGCGGACAGCGCCTAAGACTAAATACCGGCTACACTATTAGGAAGACCCCCTATTAGGTCTAGAAGTAATAGCAGTGGAGGATAAATAGGAGCGCCTAGGGCTTAGGTATAATCAGGAATCACACTATGATTAAAAATACATTTAATAATTTATTACACCATCTCAATATAAAACAAAAATATTAAAATAAGTACGACCATTAATTTGAACAAGTTATTTGGACCCTTGTTAGAGGATCTTAGCTTAATTGGATCAGTTTCACTTCTGGTTGTAACAGATGTAGAAATTAAAACAGGTACTGTGCTTAATCGCAATAAAAAATTAAAACAAATACTGTGCTTTATCACAATAGTAAATTAACTTAGCTTAGGTACACAACATTTAGTACATATAATTGTGACAAGGTAGTGGAAATCGGTGATTTAAAATGCTAATGTGGAAAACTGTGGTCAAAAAATGTTGTACCAAACAAAAAAGTGGTAGAAAAATCCAAAGAAATTCAAATAATCAAAAAATCGAAAAATCAAAAAATCAAAAGATGAAAAAATAAAAGACAAAACCGGTTTGTCAAAAAAGTGAATTATAAATATGTTTATGTGCTTAAAAAGTAATGTGATAATTATGTCACAATGGTGATAGTGATTCTAATCAATTCTACAATCAACCATAATACAGACTCCTGTTAGGAAAAGAATCTCATAAAATATACAATGATATTGGCCCAAAAAACAAATCAAAAAACAATATAGTAACAATATTCTCGTTACCAATATAAGGCTAAACAGATTGCAATGTTGTTGGCAAAAACTTAATAATAATTACAAATATGCCAATAAATTATTAAAAAATACAAAATATTAAAAAATTAAAATACAGATTCTATAAAATGTCCAAATGATTAGTCCAATTGGAAATTATCCAAACTGTGGAAAACTGTTAGGAGAGAATAAAAACAATATCCTTAGAGGCTGTCCTGATCCAGAATCCTAGTCTTTACAACATGGACCTGAAAACAAAAACAGAAAAAATCCTCACATAAAGGGCCTATAGGATAAAGTCTAATGGTAATAAAACTTACCCCAAAAGCCAAAAGTCCTGGTACTGATGAAGCCTCACAAATCTCTACGCGTTTCGGCCCTGCATCAAGATATAATGAGACTATGATATAACTAAACTTATATAACCCATGTTTGGGGAGTTCCTAAGTCAAATTGCGCCAAATTTCGAATTCCGGCGGTAAAAATTGCCGCCAAACGCTTATCGCGTCATTTCCCCGCTAAACCGGGTATCCGTTTGCCGGGTACTTCCGGTTGCGTCATTTCGGTAGCTACGGCCGACTTCCGGTTTATTGTACTTCCGGCGGACGCGCTACCATTTTGGATATTGGCAAAAAATTATACTTTTAGTTAACCGGCTGGATATTATATTCTATAGAGGAAAAAAGGGGGATATGAAGATTGTCTCTATACTTAAATTTGAGCTAGATTTTAGGCTCATGGATACCAGGATACACAGGTTTCGGACACAATATTAATTACATCGATTCACGGTATAGTGAAGGGCTTAGAAAATACTACGCTCAATTGAATTACCATAATAGGAATACATGTAGGTATCTGGGATCATAATAAAGTAATTGATAAAGGTGGGATGAATGTAAAAGATGTGTAAACCTTGATTCTAACTTAATCAATATCAACCACTCCATTATTCACACTAGTGGTTATTCATGGGAAGACAAGAGAACAATTTGACAGATATTCTAAACAGTTGGATGAAACACAACCAATATCATTAGAATGTGGATTATCATACTTGTGGGGTATCTGACACTAAGATCAACCTTTGTACACAGATTAAAATATATATACATATATATATATATATATCTGATGATAAAAACATTAGGTTCAATTTATATTTTATAGAACACTCAGGATTCGATAGCTTCATGATGATATGTGTGGCACTATTAACTAAAAAACGTGCGGTACTGGGTTCATATAAAATACTGATATAAAGGGAATGTCAGTATAAGGGGATAACTTTGGAATACCGGTGCGGGGGGATGCCTTTTGTGCTATTGGAATAGATGCACTATTTCAAAACTAGCATTATGTCCCTTTGGATAGATGCAGTCTAAGTTGAATATCCACTTCGATTCTATCTTCAACATTTTACTTTCCATATTCCCACCCCTCCAATCCTTATTAAGTTTACAAATCCCCATGAATCTGAAACTTTTGTTATTTCCCCCATGTATTTCTTTAAAATGTTTGTAGAGAGGCAAGTCTATTTTACCCCATTTTATCTGTAGTAAGTGTTCTCGGATTCTATCCTTCAATTTTCTGGTGGTCTGTCCGACATATTGCAGACCACAACCGCATTCAATTAGGTAAACCACAAACTTGTCTGTACATCTGATGGTTTGTTTAACTTGGAATACTTCATTAGTTACTTTAGATTTCAGGCAGTTACTCTTGATACCATGTTGACATGCCTTACATAAGTGGCACGGATAAAAACCACAGAGTTTCTTGCCTACAACTCCTAAAGAATTATTCATATTAGTATTGCACTTAGGGATGCTTGGAGCCAATGTGGACTTTAAATTTTCTGCCTTTCTATAAATGAAGTGGGGTCGTTCAGATAGATGTTCCCCTATGATATCATCATCCTTGAGAAGGTGCCAATGTCTTTTCACTATGTCTTCTATTGTTTTTTTCTTCTCATTGTACTGGGTTATAAAAGGGACCTTGAGACTTTCATCTGATCCTGTGTTTTGTTTGATTTTATATTCGAGAAGGGTTTCTCTTTTCATGTTGTTCACATCACGTATGTTTCTATCTATATGTGATTCATTATAACCCCTTTCAAGGAACCTGTCCTTAAGTATTTGAGACTGTTTGGTCCAAGTATCTTCTTTTGAACAGTTCTTTCTTATCCTCATAAGCTGCCCCTTTGGAATATTGGATATCCATTTATTATGGTGACAGCTTGAATGGTGGATATAGTTATTGGAATCGACTTCCTTGAAGTGTGTTGAGGTCTTAATTCTCCCATTCTCGACTCTGATATCCAGATCTAGGAAGACAATGTGGTCCTTGCTGATGGTGTTCGTAAACTTTAGATTGGATTGATTTTCATTCATTACCCTTAGTGTATGTTCCAAGTCTTCTTGATTCCCTTTCCAAATGATTAGAAGATCGTCTATATATCTTTTATAGAGAACCAGGTCCGCGCCCGCTGGGCAAGACTCCCAAAAGATGGTTTCCCATCTGCCCATATAGAGATTAGCGTAACTGGGCGCGAACCTGGTCCCCATGGCGGTCCCACATACCTGACGGTAAAAGACCCCATCCCAACAGAAATAGTTATGCTTTAGGATGTAGCCAATCGGAATTCGAGGGACGCCATCTTGGATGACGTCCCTTAAAGGAACCGTCATTCTTCAGTTGGACGTCGCTGGATGAAGATGGGTCCGCGGTGGAGGTCTTCAGGATGGAGCCGGTCCTCATCGGATGAAGATAGAAGATGCCGCTTGGAAGATGATGGTTGCCGGTCCGGATCTACTCTTCTTCCCGGATAGGATGAAGACTTTGGAGCCTCTTCTGGACCTCTTCAGCCGCCGGATGATAGAAGACTTCAGCCGGATGATGGATCGCCAGCCCCCGCTTAGGTTGGATGAAGATTTTGGAGCCAGGACGGATCGGTGATACCTGGTGAGGTGAAGACAAGGTAGGATGATCTTCAGGGGCTTAGTGTTAGGTTTATTTAAGGGGGGTTTGGGTTAGATTAGGGGTATGTGGGTGGTGGGTTGTAATGTTGGGGGGGGGTATTGTATGTTTTTTTTTACAGGCAAAAGAGCTGAACTTCTTGGGGCATGCCCCTCAAAGGGCCCTGTTCAGGGCTGGTAAGGTAAAAGAGCTTTGAACTTTAGTAATTTAGAATAGGGTAGGGCATTTTTTATTTTGGGGGTCTTTGTTATTTTATTAGGGGGCTTAGAGTAGGTGTAATTAGTTTAAAATTGTTGTAATATTTTTCTTATGTTTGTAAATATTTTTTTATTTTTTGTAACTTAGTTCTTTTTTATTTTTTGTACTTTAGTTAGTTTTTTTTCATTGTAGTTATTTGTAGATATTGTATTTAATTAATGTATTGATAGTGTAGTGTTAGGTTAATTGTAGGTAATTGTAGGTATTGTATTTAATTTATTTAATGATAGTATAGTGTTAGGTTTAATTATAACTTAGGTTAGGATTTATTTTACAGGTAATTTTGTAATTATTTTAACTAGGTAACTATTAAATAGTTCTTAACTATTTAATAGCTATTGTACCTGGTTAAAATAATTACAAAGTTGCCTGTAAAATAAATATTAATCCTAAAATAGCTACAATGTAATTATAATTTATATTGTAGCTATATTAGGATTTATTTTACAGGTAAGTATTTAGCTTTAAATAGGAATAAGTTATTTAATAAGAGTTAATTAATTTCGTTAGATTAAAATTATATTTAAATTAGGGGGGTGTTAGTGTTAGTGTTAGACTTAGCTTTAGGGGTTAATACATTTATTATAGTAGCGGTGAGCTCCGGTCGGCAGATTAGGGGTTAATAAGTGTAGGCAGGTGGAGGCGACGTTGAGGGGGGCAGATTAGGGGTTAATAAATATAATATAGGGGTCGGCGGTGTTAGGGCCAGCAGATTAGGGGTACATAGCTATAATGTAGGTGGCGGCGCTTTGCGGTCGGCAGATTAGGGGTTAATTTTTGTAGGTAGCTGGCGGCGACGTTGAGGGGGGCAGGTTAGGGGTTAATAAATATAATACAGGGGTCGGCGGTGTTAGGGGCAGCAGATTAGGGGTACATAAGGATAACGTAGGTGGCGGTCGGCAGATTAGGGGTTAAAAAAATTTAATCGAGTTGCGGCGATGTGGGGGGGCCTCGGTTTAGGGGTACATAGGTAGTTTATGGGTGTTAGTGTACTTTAGAGCACAGTAGTTAAGAGCTTTATGAACCGGCGTTAGCCCAGAAAGCTCTTAACTACTGACTTTTTTCTGCGGCTGGAGTTTTGTCGTTAGATTTCTTACGCTCACTTCAGACACGACTCTAAATACCGGAGTTAGAAAAATCCCATTGAAAAGATAGGATACGCAATTGACGTAAGGGGATCTGCGGTATGGAAAAGTTGCGGCTGAAAAGTGAGCGTTAGACCCTATTTTGAGTGACTCCAAATACCGGAGGTAGCCTAAAACCAGCGTTAGGAGCCTCTAACGCTGGTTTTCACGGCTACCGCCAAACTCCAAATCTAGCCGTGTGTTTTTACAATCTCACTGTACCAACTGTGTTTATACAATCTCACTGTACCAACTGTATTTATACAATCTCACTGTACCAACTGTGTTTATAAAATGTCACTCAACCAACTGTATTTATATAATCTCACTGTACCAACTGCGCTTATGCAATCTCTCTGTACCATCTCTATTTATACAATCTCACTGTACCAACTGTGTTTATACAATCTCACTGTACCAACTGTATTTATACAATCTCACTGTACCAACTGTGTTTATACAATCTCACTTTACCAACTGTATTTATACAATCTCACTGTACCAACTGTGTTTATACAATCTCACTGTACCAACTGTGTTTATACAATCTCACTGTACCAACTGTGTTTATACAAACTGTATTTATACAATCTCACTGTACCAACTGTATTTATACAATCTCACTGTACCAACTGTGTTTATACAATCTCACTCTACCATCTGTGTTTATACAATCTCACTGTACCAACTGTGTTTATACAATCTCAATGTACCTACTGTGATTTTACAATCTCACTCTACCATCTGTGTTTATACAATCTCACTGTACCAACTGTGTTTATACAATCTCACTTTACCAACTGTATTTATACAATCTTACTGTACCAACTCGATTTATACAACCTCACTCAACCAACTGTGTTTTTTGCAATCTCACTCAACCAACTGCGTTTTTTGCAATCTCACTGTACCAACTGCATTTATACAATCTCACTCTACCAATTGCGCTTATACAATCTCACTGTACCTATTGTGTTAATACAATCTCACTGTACCAACTGTGTTTATACAATCTCACTCTACCAACTGTGTTTATACAATCTAACTCTACCAACTGTGTTTATACAATCTCACTTTACCAACTGTATTCATACAATCTCACTGTACAAACTGTGTTTATACAATCTTACTCTACCAAATGTGTTTATACAATCTCACTGAACCAACTGCAGTTATACAATCTCACTCTACCAACTGCGCTTATACAATATCACTCAACCAACTGTATTTATACAATCTCACTGTACCAACTGTGTTTATACAATCTCACTCAACCAACTGTATTTATATAATCTCACTGTACCAACTGCGCTTATACAATCTCACTGATCCAACTTTGTTTATACAATCTAACTCTACCATCTGTGTTTATACAATCTCTCTGTACCAACTGTGTTTATACAATCTCACTGTACCAACTTCGTCTATACAATCTCACTCTACCAACTGTGTTTATACAATCTCACTCTAAAAACTGTATTTATACAATCTCACTGTACCAACTGTGTTTATACAATCTCACTGTACCAACTGTGTTTATACAATCTCACTGTACCAACTGTGTTTATACAATCTCACTCTACCAACTGTATTTATACAATCTCACTGTACCAAATGTATTTATACAATCACATTGTACCAACTGTGTTTATACAATCTCACTGTACCAACTGTGTTTATACAATCTCACTGTACCAACTGCGTCTATACAATCTCACTGTACCAACTGTGTTTATACAATCTCACTGTACCAACTGCGTCTATACAATCTCACTGTACCAACTGCGCTTATACAATCTCACTGTACCAACTGCGCTTATACAATCTCACTGTACCAACTGAGTTTCTACTATCTCTCTGTACCAACTGTGTCTATACAATCTCACTCTACCAACTGTATTTATACAATATCACTGTACCAACTATGTTTATACAATCTCACTCTACCAACTGTGTTTATACAATCTCAGTCTACCAACTGCGTTTATACAATCTCACTCTACCAACTGCGTCTATACAATTTCACTCTACCAACTGTATTTATAAAATCTCACTGTACTAACTGCGTCTATACAATCTCACTCTACCAACTGTATTGATACAATCTCACTGCACCAACTGTATTTATACAATCTCACTGTACAAACTGTGTTTCTACAATTTTACTCAATCATCTGTGTTTATAAAATCTCACTGTACCAAATGTATTTATACAATCTCACTGTACCAAATGTATTTATAAAATCTCACTGTACCAACTGCATTTATGCAATCTCACTGTACCAACTGTGTTTATACAATCTCACTCTACCAACTGTGTTTATACAATCTCACTGTACCAACTGCGTTTATACAATCTCACTCTACCAACTGCGTTTTTACAATCTCACTGTACCAACTGCGTTTATACAATCTCACTCTACCAACTGCGTTTATACAATCTCACTCTACCAACTACGTCTATACAATCTCACTGTACCAACTGTGTTTATACAATCTCACTGTACCAACTGCGCTTATACAATCTCACTCTACCAACTGCATTTATACAATCTCACTGTACCAACTGCGTTTATACAATCTCTCTGTACCAACTGTGTCTATACAATCTGACTCTACCAACTGTATTTATACAATCTCACTGTACCAACTGTATTTATACAATCTCACTGTACCAACTATGTTTATACAATCTCACTGTACCAACTGTGTTTATAGAATCTCACTCTACCATCTGTGTTTATACAATCTTACTCTACCAACTGTGTTTATACAATCTCACTCTACCAACTGTGTTTATACAATCTCACTGTACCAAATGTATTTATACAATCTCACTCTACCAACTGTGTTTATACAATTTTACTCTACCAACTGTGTTTATACAAATTCACTCTACCAACTGCGTTTATACAATCTCACTCTACCAACTGCTTTTATACAATTTCACTGTGCAAACTGCGTCTATACAATCTCACTGTACCAACTGTATTTATACAATCTCACTGTACCAACTGCGTCTATACAATCTCACTCTACCAACTGCGTCTATACAATCTCACTGTACCAACTCTATTTATAAAATCTCACTGTACCAACTGCGTTTATACAATCTCACTGTACCAACTGCGTCTATACAATCTCACTCTACCAACTGTATTTATACAATCTCACTGTACCAACTGTGTTTATACAATCTCACTGTACCAACTGTGTTTATACAATTTTACTCAATCGTCTGTGTTTATACAATCTCACTGTACCAAATGTATTTATACAATCTCACTGTACCAAATGTATTTATAAAATCTCACTGTCCCAACTGCGTTTATGCAATCTCACTGTACCAACTGTGTTTATACAATCTCACTCTACCAACTGTGTTTATACAATCTCACTGTACCAACTACGTCTATACAATCTCACTGTACCAACTGTATTTATGCAATCTCACTGTACCAACTGTGTTTATACAATCTCACTCTACCAACTGTGTTTATACAATCTCACTGTACCAACTACGTCTATACAATCTCACTGTACCAACTGTGTTTATACAATCTCACTGTACCAACTGCGCTTATACAATCTCACTCTACCAACTGCGTTTATACAATCTCACTGTACCAACTGCGTTTATACAATCTCTCTGTACCAACTGTGTCTATACAATCTGACTCTACCAACTGTATTTATACAATCTCACTGTACCAACTTTATTTATACAATCTCACTGTACCAACTATGTTTATACAATCTCACTGTACCAACTGTGTTTATACAATCTCACTCTACCATCTGTGTTTATACAATCTCACTGTACCAACTGCGTCTATACAATCTCACTCTACCAACTGTATTTATACAATCTCACTGTACCAACTGTATTTATACAATCTCACTGTACCAACTGTGTTTATACAATCTCACTGTACCAACTGTGTTTATACAATCTCACTCTACCATCTGTGTTTATACAATCTCACTGTACCAAATGTATTTATACAATCTCACTGGACCAACTGTGTTTCTACAATCTCACTGTACCAACTGTGTTTATACAATCTCCCTCTACCAACTGTGTTTATACAATCTTACTCTACCAACTGTGTTTATACAATCTCACTCTACCAACTGCGTTTATACAATCTCACTGTACCAACTGTGTTTATACAATCTCACTCTACCATCTGTGTTTATACAATCTCACTGTACCAAATGTATTTATACAATCTCACTCTACCAACTGTGTTAATACAATTTTACTCTACCAACTGTGTTTATACAGTCTCACTCTACCAACTGCGTTTATACAATCTCACTCTACCAACTGTTTTTATACAATTTCACTGTACCAACTGCGTCTATACAATCTCACTGTACCAACTGTATTTATACAATCTCACTGTACCAACTGCGTTTATACAATCTCACTGTACCAACTGTGTTTATACCATCTCATTGTACCAACTGCTTTTATACAATCTCACTGTACCAACTGCGTCTATACAATCCCACTGTACCAACTGCGTTTATACAATCTCACTGTACCAACTGTGTTTATACAATCTCACTGTACCAACTGTGTTTACACAATCTCACTGTACCAACTGTGTTTATACAATCTCACTGTACCAACTGTGTTTATACAATCTCACTGTACCAACTGTGTTTACACAATCTCACTGTACCAACTGTGTTTATACAATCTCACTGTACCATCTGAGTTTATACAATGTTACTGTACCAACTGTTTTTTTACAATCTCACTGTACTATCTGAGAGCTCGATTCCATTGAGCTGTTAAAAATGTAGCCATAAACTACTGAAGCTGCCGACAGCTAAAAGTAATTTACGGCTCCATTTTAGTACCAGGTTTCCATTGAAAAGGGTACCTCTTTGTGTGTGGTCGCTCTTTTCGTGTAGTTGTAAGTTAGCGTTGTTTTCACGCTTCCACTCAATACCAGATTTCTAAAACATTGATAGTTTACTATGGTAACCTGACCTTACACTACACTCGATCGCATATATGGTGTTG